>NW_025317442.1:0-109836 GCF_018873765.1 Telopea speciosissima
GAGGGCAGGGTCAGGTACTGACCTCACCCTTACCCTCTAATGCGTTGTGGAGGTCTTTGCCATGACCCTATGGAATATGGGTGAAATTACTATAACTTGGATCTGACATCAAAGAGAATGAATCCCAAATCTGTTAGAGGGATCTTGACTTAGAAGACCATCTTTTAAGATTGCGCTCCAACCAGATATGGTAGATAGCAGCGCCAAACGCAAGCTTGCCCACCGTGTCACAACAAGATTTGCCGGCAAAGGATAGGTCCACCCAGATCCATTCTCTATCGAAAGGCAAAATTCTTCTTCTCTGAGGCCAACATTTGGCCAAAAAACCTTTCCAAACCGAGGAAGGGAAGGGGCAGTCAAAGAAGAGGAGATCCACGTCTTTGGTGGCATTCCAACTGGCCCAAAAAAATCCTGATTTTCTAGAATTCCAAAATCTCCACAAATGGGTTCAGTTTGAGTCAAAGAACTGGTTCAATAATGAACCAAACCAACCAAGTCATAGGAAATCTGCATCACCAGATACCTATACTTTAAAACCTTGGTCACAGCCCTTGGGGTAAAGCTAGAGACAACCAAGGTAGTTAAACCTTGGAGGGAAGGTGGTTAAAGCCCAACCGCAGGACATTGGTGGTGAAGCCTATTGCTCATATGTTCTTCTTTCTTCCTTCTTCTTCTCTCTCTTGTTTCCTTCTCTCCATTCACTGTTTGGTCGATATTTTACCTTCTGTCGTCGTCATCTACTAGGTGATTTCTGATCTTCTCTTTTGTGTCTAGTTAATCTTTAATATTGTTCTCTACGTTCTGCTTAAGTTATGTTATTTTTCGGCACTGTTACATGTCTGTGATATGCTGTTGAACAGCAACATAGTCTGATCTTCAATCCACAATATCTGAGAAAGTAACAATCATCTTGGGCTGAAATTAAATTATGTTATTCCCCTCCTGTCCTCCTTTCGACCCAAGTATGATGCCCATCGTATTGTTAGATCATGATTTATACTACTTTTCCTAACTTGATATTTTCTGTTTTCTATACTTCCTATTTTCTGTCTTGCATGTTTCTGCCCATGTAATCGTTAGTTCTCTTTGATACTTTTACCATATAGTCTCCCCCATAGGACCTCTGTGATATATTAATTTCAGCTTCATCTGGTTTATAGTTTGCAAGCTATATTCACTTCAAGTTTCAGTCAGATTTCTCAGTTTTCTGGTTCACTGCGATTCTGGTTTCTCATAGGTTTGCTAGTGTTTGTTACTTCAGCCTACCTTACCTCATCATCACTAGTCCAGAAAATATCCTGCTTTGGGTGTCTTTTATTTCAACATCTGAGATTTTGCGTCTTATATTTTTATTCTATGTGATTTGGCAAAACAGCTTACATACTTCTCCCCTATAGGGCTTTATTCCAAACACTGGATGGGCTACTCCATTTGGGGTTTCATAGAATATATTGTTAAGGTAAAAAATCAGTCTTTACATAAGAAATCTAGAATCTTATGCATTGGGGGCATTATCTTTTACAATATTTGGGTAACTAGGAATGACTGCATGTTTAGAGTTACAAAATCTACCCATGTTCTCTTGCTATGAAAATTCATACAGA
The DNA here is from genome assembly GCF_018873765.1 of Telopea speciosissima. NCBI lineage: Eukaryota > Viridiplantae > Streptophyta > Magnoliopsida > Proteales > Proteaceae > Telopea > Telopea speciosissima. The sequence goes on from NW_025317442.1 coordinate 1,605, forward strand.
TTGCTATGATAATGACCTCTTTAATTGTTTTGACTCCCATGATCCTAGTGATTGGCCTTCAACCATGGCTGAAACCCTTTCATCTGCTTCCTTAGACCACCAAAAAGTGTTTGCCCTCATCTAATGTCATGCTGCCTGAAGCCCCTCCAGTGAGAAAGGAGCAGCAGCATGGATTTTTTGCGATTCTAACCTTTGCTTTGTTAACAGGAGGATCAAGGTTACAAGATGGCAGAGATCCTGTAGCACATGAGGCAACAGCAATCATGGAGGCACTGATGAGCAGCCCTGGGAGCCAGAATTGCAAGAGAGGTTGGACAATTCAGCTATGCAGACACTCAACAACCACACCATAGAAGAGTACCATAGCCTTTGGCATGGGAACTGTTGTGGTCCACAGTCTAGATTAGAATCTAGATGATCATAGAAGTAGGGACCCCATTGAGAAACAGGATATGTTGATGAAGCTTGGGCAAACAGTGGCAATTCTATAATATTCAGAATAGTTCAGGGGCTCTATGGAAGGAAAATAACAAGACCAGGGACCAACAGGTAAATAAATTTAAGGGAACAGAACATTCCTGTAATAATAACTCAGAATAGGGGTAATATAGAAATAAATTCTGAAAAGAAGGGCTTTGAGTAATTAGCAGGAAAGTTGTCCTTGTATGCAAATAAAGAAGACAGAGTGATGAGAAAGAACCACATGTTCCTGATTTTAAATGTGTGCAACATATTTTCTTCCATATTTTTTTATGAAAATTGAAATTCAAACATATCTATCTCAATCTTGTGGCAATTTCCTCTTCAAATCACATCAAGATGAACGTTGAAGGATTAGGGAAGGCAACTCTGGGAATTCAGATAGAATAGTGTTGGTCATGTCATGAGGATACTTTATCACTTTAAAACACAATGACATGTTTTTCACAACACCAGGGGAATCGATGCAATCGAGACTGCACAATTGGGCTTAAGAAGACTTTGTTTCAAACGGGTTCTATAGACCTTGGGTCACTTGTTTATAGGTACTTGTATTGATAGCTAACTCTCTTATAATAAAAAATTTTCAGTTTACAAAAATTATCCCCAAATTACAAAAAAAAAATACCCTAACTACCCTTGCTGGAACTAATGGCCAAATTTAGCCTAGTTCTCCTCATAGTTCGAGAACTCGCGAGATCTCGGCGAGTTTCTCGGTTTTTTGAGAAACCGAGACGAGTTGGCATACGAGTTGCAAAAGTGCAACAACTCGACCGAGATCTCGGATCTAGCCAAGTTCTCAAGAGCTCGAGAATCTTGACCCAAACTCCTTTATATGAGTGTCAGATCTCGAGATCTTGGTGGAAAATCTTGGTATACAGACACTTATTTATACCTAATATCATTTAAGTAAATGAAATACAAAATCATTTACTTAAGATATTATTCATAAATAAGCAAATACCCCCCCCACCCCCCTTATTTGAATCCAATAAAAATAGTTAAAAAATAAAATTCCAAAAGGAAAAAAAGTCAACCCCCCAGTTCAAGAACAAAAACTAGATTTTTGGCGGTAGGTGCAATTTTCAACTTTTTAATGCTGGGGTTTTTCTCAAATCTAAAAATTCCATAAATCTTAATATTGTAAAACATTGCTAAAAACCAAAAGTACAATAAAATATTCATTTGTTTTGATGTCCAAGAAAATATTTTCATTCAGAGCAATTTTGACAGCATTCGTGCACACCAAATTAAGTTTGACCGGTACATAACTCCTATTTGGACTTTGATTTTGCAAAATCTGATAGTGTCATTGTGTTTAAATGGCCTAAAATAGGCTGAATACCAAGTTTCAAACCCAAACTAAGTCTAAAACCCACCGAGTTGAGGCTTCGAGTCGAAGAAAAAAAATGCACCAATTCGGCGAGATCTCGCTGAGATCTCGACTCGACTCGATTTTTCAAGGGACCGAGTTGGTACCGAGTTCCGAGTTTTAGTACCTTGGTTTTCCTTGGCCTGGGCTTCCAAACTAGGTTTTTTTTGTCCAGCTGGGCTCATGCAATTGCATCAAAAATATTTTGAGTTATCATTAGATATAAGTAATTTGAAAATTATGCTTGTGTCTAATGGTCAAATTTAGCCTAGTTCTCCTTGGCCTGGGCTTCCAAACTAGGTTTTTTTTTGTCCAGCCAGGCTCGTGCAATTGCATCAAAAATATTTTGAGTTATCATTAGATATAGTAATTTGAAAATTATGCTTGTGTCATGCTTGTCTATCATATTAGTCACACTCTAAACCGTGAGAATGAGCGTCTAAGGTGCTCAACTATTGCCCTTTGGAGTTTGGCATCAAGAATCCTCGGCAGGAGTCCAATCTTTTTTACAGTTCGGGATGTGTAGTAAGTAGAGTGGTTTGTGACAGGCCAATTGTTGTTAATAGCTGTCCGCATGATATAGAAGTCTCTATTCACTAATACAATTTACATCTGTGAGCTTTAAAAAAAAAAAGGGGAAAAGATTTTTCTTGAGAGTTTCTAATATTTGCCACGGGGCAATTTGGATAAAGCTGAAATTTTGTGGATTGGTAGAACCCAAATGCCCCTGCTCGTATGTCAAGTTTTAGCCAAACCGAAGTTGGCCAAGTACCAAAATAAAGCTCAAAAAATCCAGTGAAAAAGTGAAGCATTTTCTAAAAATGAATGGATGGCTGAAAATACAAGGGAATATGTCAATACATGGGCTATGTATGAATAAATTTGAGTAAAATTTGGAATGTGTGTGGCCAATCTAGACCATTTCTTAGATATACATGTAGTCAAAGTTGCCACATCACCCTTCCACATGGCAAAACTTGGTGCTGAACCAGAGAAACCCTCAAGTCTTGACATCAAGAAAAAATGCCCCCCCCCCCACCCCCCCAAAAAAAAGAGTGATTCACAGCAACATAACACAATACAACACCACAGAAATTCAAAGATTTTGAACAGCAGTACAACGCAGAGACATTCAAAGCTTTACAAAATTGGACATAGTATAACACGAATCGCATACACAACACCCACATCCGAGAGAGAGAGACAGGTGAAGAATAAGAACAGCAGAAATTTTATGAAATAAACGTTCACACTTCAGATGCTCCGCCATTTGACAAGGAGCTTTGTTGAGACGCACGAAATCAGAATTTACATTATAATTAACACTACAATCTCTCAAAGTTTTAAGATAGATGAGACACAAACAGCAAGATTGATTACTCTAACGGGCTTCACCGAACAAATAAAAGTAGGAGATTCTCCATTAAATCCTTCATAGTTTGTCAAATTATTCAAATAGAGAAACTTAGCTCAAGAATATGAATCAGAAACAGACAGAGAGAGGACACAAAGCAGAGACAGTATACACAGAGTGAAGGAAGAAGAGACGATTGATTAACACGCAGCTTACCAATTTTAGTTCGCGGTCGACTTCAGGAAATCGTCGCCTCTGCCTCCGACTCCGCTGTTGCTTCGCTGACCAGAGAGAGAATGCAAAAAGATAGTTTTTAAAGGAAACGAGGATAAGCCGATAAGGATTGCAATTCTCTGGGCTTTTCTGTATTTTAATAGCGGAACCATCTCTGAATGTAAAAGGTGTCTATTTGTTTTACGCGTGTTTCTGTGCTGTTTCTATTCAAAAACTTTATTTGCAGAATAATATTATTGGATTGCAAAATGGTACGTATCCAAAATACTTTTATAATTTAAAGGTGTTTGATAAAACTGTTTCTATAACAGGGATACACTAATAGATTACTATAAAGAAATGCCAATAATACTATAAATTATAAAAGTTTATGGATCAATTCGACATACAAAAATTTTAAAGAATACAAATAGGAAGTATCTCATTCATTTTCGCATCTTCAAAACCAAAGAAGTAGTAAAATTCTTTCCAACTATCAACAAAAAACCAAAGAAAAAATCAAAAAAAAAAACACAGAGAAGCAAACATTGTATGATGCTCATGATTGTCTTCTATGAACAGTTGAAGTAAAAGGTCTTGGTGGATTCGAACCATCATCCCCTTGAAATATGCTTGAGATATTCTCATGTCCCAAGTGCTTTACCAATTTAAGCTAAAGACCCAACAAGTAAAGTTTGAAATTTACAAATAACCTTGAGATCATGCCACAAACCATGCTTCTATGATAATACCCAATGGGGACCTTGCCATAACCCTTCATAATATTCTCACATGTACTGAACAAAACAAGAGATCATGTAACAAAACAAGAAAAAAATTATTGAAGAAGATCAAAATCAATTGTTTCTTCATTAGATAACAAGTCACTGATTGTCATTACCTTGTTATTAACACTACCCCACTACTTCTGTAATTGTGTCATTTCTTTACAATCCAACATAAATGTGAACTGTCCACCACAATCACTACATTATTACTTTAATAATGATAAATATCATTACTGGAGTCCATTCTCTCACTCACTCTCTCTCATCTTTTATATCTGAAATTTCTTCCTTAAAATCTCAAAACCTAAAATCCGAAATGGATAGGGTGAAGAACCTACCTTTTGAAGATAAAATCAAAGAACAGCCATAAGACCAAACTCTCTCTTCTTGCTTTTCTCAAGTTACAGAAACTGCGAAGGCTTCCCACTCTGCCAACAGGGAAGCTATTGGATTATGTAGAACATGCCATGGAAACATCTAAAGCCATGAAACCTGCAATCGGAAACCATGAAACTGCAACTTAAATGCCTATATCTGTAAATCCAAAAACCTGAAACAAGGATCCTTAATTAAGGTAAGAATTCCTCTTCCACTACATTCCCATCTCCGTTCAGATAACACCATAACACGTGATGATTTATTTACATTGGCATCAGAGCTAGTAGGTATTGGTTCATTCTATTTTTTTATTTGGGATGAGAGAGATTTACGACGAACGCTCGTAATTTTTGGGGTTTTTCAATTTTTAATCCACAATCAGCGGTAGTGCACGCTATCGAGGCAGCACACCACCACTGGTTGCCGCCGTTTTGCATAGCTACTGCACGCACATCAGCGTGCCGTGCGCACATCAGTTTGGCTGCGCACCAGCACGCCCCTGGCCCTAGCCCGTGCTCTTGTTGTGCGCTTCGTGCGTGTCAGATTGCCGTTCCGAAAACCCCCTGAATCTGTGTTTTGTTTATTTTGCAGTTGCAAAATATTATATTAAATATTAAAAAATTTATATGAATGATTACTTTTCCTTTTTGGAAATTAATCATTACATTTTACTTTTTCAAAAGTTTTAATATGAATATTTTTTTTCAAAAGTCAAAGCAATAATTAACCTGCGAGGTCTGTTCTCTCTCTCTCTCTCTCTTACTTCTGCCCTATGCCCGCACCGTGCTTGCGCGCACGGCCACGGCAGCAACAGGCCTTGGTTAGATACATGGGCAGCAAGGCTACATACATGGTTATAGTTGCAATAGGCCTTAGCCCGCGGCTGTTGCCACCATGCCCAGTCAGCCACAAACAAAAAGAAAAGGGCAGAATCTCTCCACCCACATTCTTTCTTTTTCCTAAATTGGGGTTATTGTATGTTTGTGGACCCGTTTTATTTGGTTTTAATTGCCCTTGAGTTATTATTTTTGTTTTAATATTTTGTAAATTTAAATTGGCAATTTTACCCTCCTGTGGTGGTATTGACTTTGTTTGACTCGCACCATATGGGTAAGAGGTTGAATCCCATCCCATGCGACCTATGTTTTTTATATTCTGTGGGATGGAAAATTTTACCCTCCCGTGCTATGCAATTTATCCTCCCAACGTATAGCACATTATTATGTGGTTTGGAGATGCCCTTTTCTCCTTGATTTGCTTTTGTTCGAAATCGATTGAAATTATGCTTTTCGAAATCCACACACTTGTGAGATTTGATTATGAGCCTAACGAAATTTTTGGTCTCACTGTGTGGAGAAGGGAACCATTAATTTTAATCAGGGTTTCTTGAACAAAATCTTTGAATGTGTACTAAATGTCCTCCCTTGCGTATTATGGATTGTAGTGATGGCCACCAAGACCATTGTTGCTGACCTTAACCAAGGCAATAAGTTGGATGGAACCAACTATAACATGCGGCATCGTAAGATCAGATTCTTACTAAAGGAACAAGAATGCCTTGAACACCCGATGAGGGTACTAGCACCTGTCACTGTCAAGACAAAGAGGTCTATGAAACTTGGTTTAAGAAGGACTGTAGTGCTCGTTTTATTATGTTAAGCTCGATGCACGACGATCTAATTGGCCAGTATAAGAAGTGCAAAACTGCCAAGTCCATGTGGGACCAAGTTAAGATAGACTATGTCGGTACATCAACTACAAGATTGCGGGTCATGACCTTGAAGTTTGAGATGTGCCATAATGACCCTAAGCACACCATGATTGAACACCTAAGGGTTGTGAAAGACATGATAACAAAATTAGGCGATTTTGGGGTAAGCCTTACCGATGAGCAACAAGTTCAAGGAGTCATTAGGACGTTATTTGATTCTTGGACCCAAATGAAAATAGTTCTCACACACAACGTTAGTGTCAAAGCTTTCAATGACATTGTCACTCATGTGGAACTAGAGGTGGAGCGTCAAGTGGTGACCCAAACACAAGCCCTTGTCTCCCAAGCGAGGCAGCGCAAGACTTCTAGGCCCCAGCGCAAGAGACAAAGGAAAACAGGGAATCTGGGACAAGCTCAGAATGTTGCACCAAGTGAAGGCAAATCTACCAAACGTAAACGTGGCAAGTGAGGTGGAAAAGAGATCTTACCAAGGTCAAGTACTATAACTGCTAGAAGATGGGGCACTTCATTCGTGATTGCACTGAAGCGAAAAATGTACCATTTCTATCCCTCTCTCTTAGTACTTTTGTGTGTACACAGGTTTTAATTGCCCATACCCAATCTAATTGGACTGTGGATATAGGAGCAACAGGACACATAGCGCGTGATCGAGGGGGATTTGTAGATTATAGGAAGGTTTCGGATGGCTCCCAGAGTATCTACATGGAAAATAGCACAAGTGAAGTGGTTTGAGGAGTTGGTACCTATCAGCTTACCTTGCGCATTGGGCGCATCTTACTTCTTCATGATGTGTTATAGGTACTGAAATCCAACATAATCTACTTTCAGTTACTGCACTTTTTACTTTGGGATATTCATTTATTTTTTATGATGATTTGTTTGAGATACATTTAGCTGATGGTTTATTTGGACAATGTAAGTTTGAGAATGGTTTTATTAAGTTACATTTAGTAAATCTTATGGTTTTTTTTTCATCTTTTGTGATTAACGCTGATAGTAATTTGGAATCAACTTCATGGCAAGGTTATCTAGAGATGGCCTTCTTGGTCCACTCGTTAAAATCAATCTACTGACATGAGAGCCCTGTTTAGTTGGTAAGGCCCACCAGAAGCCTTTTGGAAAGGTAATCCGAGCACCTCAGACCCTAGAGCTTGTCATTAGAACATATGCGAACCAATACATGTGAAGGCACGTCATGGTGCTTCTTATTTCCTTACCTTCATAGACGATTATTTGCGACATGGTTATCTATTCTTGATTGTTCACCGCTACAAAGCATTAGATTGCTTCAAACGCTTTATAGCAGAGGTTGAGAATAAACAAGGCAAGAGTTTAAAAACTCTATGCACTGACCAAGGACTCGAATATCTGTCATATCAGTTTAAATTACTCTGTGAGGAAAAAGGAATCACTAGACATTCCTTACACTCCGCAACAAATGGTGTAGCGGAACGAAGGAATAGAACACTTTTAGATATGATTAGGTCGATGATGGCACAGGCCAACTGTCACACCCCGACCCAGTTTATAAGAGCCAAGTATGACTGGATGTCTCTGACATCCAACCAACCCACCAGGATCGCAAGTGCAGTACTCTATTCGCAATCATATTCACAAATACGAGAATTTAAATGCGCCGGAAGTAATACCACGGGGGTGAGCTCCAGGCCCGAAGGGAAAAACATGCAAACACATACAAATAGTCTATGATGAATACCCTAAACAAGCATGCTCCTAACATGGATACTAGGTCACATGAGGTATAAGTACTACTGTAATAGAATACTAGCCTCGGTCTCAGTGAAAGCATTCTACTACGGTGGAGACTCGACAGCTCAAGCATCATACATCTGACGCTAACGGACCCCTAGTGACTAACCCTATTGTTTATTCCCACACCTGAGTGTTCTACAGTAACATGGGACAATGAATGGCATTCCAGAATTTACCCTTCGGACCTACCACGGGTTATCCAACACCTCTTCCCCTGTTGGTAAAGGGCGTAGTACTGGGCAATGAAAAATCCTAACCTAATGCAGTCTATCATGATGGCATATGTATCAGATAGAATAATTGCGAGTTAACCAGCATATCAATACTATTCATATAATTCCAAAGTAAGTAACAATGCAATGCAGTATGCCGATGCATCCTAATTCACATGTAACTAATGCAAAGAATATAAAGCTATAAAACTACATGAACTGAGTCATAATTATGATGCATGACATGACATACTCAACAAGATATAATTAAGTCAATAAACACGCCAGAAATTAAGTCAAAATTCTCTTACCTGGTACGACAGACTAGCCTAAGCCAATAATACTCCAATGATCCAGGCAAAACAAGCAAAGAACATGATATACAGCCCTAATTATCAAACAAACAACACATATTAGGTTTTGAAAGAGTCCTGAGTCAAACCCTAAGGGACCAACTAGACCAAAACACCAAAATGGGCAGCCAGATTCAGACTGCCAGAGGGCTGGACGACCGGCCCTAGGCCTGCAACTCCATCCGGCTGCCAAGTTAGATTTGGGGTTTTTCTTTGTAATGCATGGATCTTGACATGCAGGCATCCAATTTCATGATTTAGACCCAATTTAAGGTGGGTCAATAAAATTTGGGTATTCCAATTTAATTTCACAAATCAATTTGAGGATTTGGTCAATTTAACCTAATCTACCATTCTAGGGTTTAATAGGTTGTATGATTCAACTGTAATTTGAAGATATTAAGGTAATATTCAGGTTATCACATAACCAGAATCATAATGGGTCAATTCCAAGTAGAAATTAGATGTTTTGGTCCAATTTCACCTAAGCTATGGTTTGAGGGCTGAATTGGGTTTAGAACTTAATTAGGGATAAGAGAAATGAGAGGAAGGGAAAGAGTACAGTAGGGATTCATGGCCTACCTGAATTCAGCAGTAGGAAGAGATGCAGGCAGTCTCAATCTTATGCAGCAAGAACTCCAAAGAAGGCTTAAAAGCTCCAAGATCAAGTAGAGAAGTAAAGCCCCATCAAGCAGCCCTCTTTTCCCTTCTTCTTCTTCTCTTTTCTCCTTCTTTTCTATTTCTTCTCTAAGGTTCTAAAGTTTGAATCATTTCCTTAAGTCTTTAGAATAGTGAATAGTGAAATGGATTTACATATATAATGGTTTAGTTAAGGCATGTTTGCCTAGTTTAAGTAAAAATCTGTTTTCATAATCTACTTCCTAAAACTGATTTTAATTAGAATTTAGTTATTAATTATCTTGTTTTAAACATTAAATGATGTCATATGACATCAGGGGAATTCCAAACACGGGTAACTATTGGAAACTGGATTCCCCACTGGGGATGCGGATCCCACAAAGGTAATTTACTAATCTGCCCCTACAAAACCTAACTGATCAATGTAATACTATATACAATACAAGTAAATAATACATACAGTAGGTTTAAGAGATAGAAAGGTTCTGCATGCTGTCCAGCCAACAGATCCGACATAGGTAGCTCTGGTGCAGGGTGCCAACAGGGTCCTCAGACTCCAGAACAACAAGTTGGGAAGATTCCCTGGAATCCTCCATAGGTGTGCCGAGGATTGATCTATGTCCTCTACAGATGCAGTCCACAGCATCGAGGCAACCTGGACACAGAACTGGAACCTGAAATCCCACAAGTTCCAAAAGTTTTAAATTTACAGTGATTTTCACACCAACCTCCCAATATCTTTCTAGGGAGACGTTTTATTGACCGTTGCCTATATCCTTAACCGCGTGCCATCACAGTCAGTTCTTTCCACTCCCTATGAATTGTGGAAAGGCGTAAAACCCACTTTGGGGGCATATACGACCATGGAGATGTGCTGGAAAAGAATATCTTTATAAGATACTCTGATAGCTCAAAAGGATATATGATGTACAGTGAACATTAAGATGGAGGAATGACCGAAATCGAATCCCGCGATGTTGATTTTCTTGAGACCAATTTCCTTAGTATTAAAGACATAAGCAGAGATCTTGATATCTTTTAGATAGAGACTGATGAAAGAGTTTCACCTACTCTTAGTGAAGGTGGGAAATTAATAACTCATCATTAGACCGCCAAACAGGGTGAGAGTGATCATCAGCCCAGTGGAAGTGCGCCACTTAGTGAAAGCGCACAACCCAAAAGTGAAGATCCCTTTGCGCGTAGGAGCACACGTGGACATGTTCCCTGTCGTCATTTGGAGATTGAAGGGGACGTCCTTGTTTGTGTTCCAAGGGATAGGATGAACTAGCCTCAATAAGAGAGGCGCTCTCCTCTCTAGCTAAAGAAATGTGGCAAGCTGCTATGGAAGATGAATTGACTTCTATGAGTAAGAACCAAGTCTAGGAGTTAGTTGACCATCTACTTGGACGTAAAGCCATCGGGAACTAATGAGTCTTGAAGATCAAGCATAAGGCAGATGGTTCAATTGACAAGTATAAAGCACACCTTGTGGCGAAGGGATATACCAAAAGAGAGGGTGTAGATTCTGATGTGACAATCTCCGCTGTGGTGAGAATGGCCTCAACTCGCCTCATTCTAGCCATTATCGTAAAATTTGATTTGGAACTCTACCAAATAGATGTTAAAACTATTTTTCTCAATGGAGAACTGGATGAAGAGATCTTTATGGCTCAACTCGTGGATTTTGAGGTGAAGGGACAAGAGTGTAAAGTATGCCGTCTCAAACGTTCCATCTATCGCCTTAACTAATCGTCCAAGCAGTGGTACATTAGATTTCAGCATATCATTATCTCTATAGGTTTTGAAATGATTGAAGAGGACCATTGTGTGTATGTTAAACGGTCCAAGGAAGGTATCTTTATCCTATCCTTGTATGTTGATGACATCTTACTGGCTGAGAATGACATTGAGTCGATTGTTGCGACTAAAAAGTAGTTGTCCTCTACTTTTTAGATGAAAGACATGGGTGAAGCCAACTTTGTGTTAGGCGTGAAGATTATGAGGGACCGCACTAGCAGATTTTTTAGTTTATCTCAAGAGACTTACATAAAGAGAGTTCTGGAGCGATTCCATATGAACAACTCAAAACTCATAGACACTCCAATGGACAAGGTATGCACTTTGAGCCTAGATCAATGCCCTAAAATTGATAAAGAAAGAAACCAAATGTCCAAAGTACCCTATGTGTGAGGATCTGTTCCCAGAACTGCGCACATTTTTTCTCGCACAGCTCGGAGGGTGTTTCGGGGTTATGCTCCTCGATTGGAGAGAGAGGACTATGTCTTCTCAGAGTTCATGGATTATTAGGGGATGGGGGTCATACAATTAAATGAAATGGAGTCACTACCTAGGATTAGGGCCTAGGACCCATTGGTGTAGCCCTGTGAAGGGCTATAGGACTTCGTTTGGTCTGGTTAGAGATTCGAGGTAAGTGGTCCGGTTACGAGAGTAGAAAGGTGTTAGGCACCCACCTCGCCCGGGTAAACCGATCTTTCTACTAGATGCTGGTTTTCGAACATTCTTCTTTCATAATGTCCTATTTCCACATGTACAGCTAAAATGATGCACAAACTGCTTAATTAAATTAACTATTGTACACTACACAGTCATAATTTAAAAGTCTACATTGTTATGGAATTAAAATGCGATGAAAGGATTAAATACCTATATGCGTTTAAACCAATGCAGTTATACGGGACAAATCGCGTCCCCCAGCTCAGGTGGAGGTAAAAGATTGGCTTTATCCTTCGTTGGACAGAGTAACGACATTGAAAAGTAATTACCTGGATATCAGGCAGAATAACAGCGTTGGAAAATATTTGGAGAGTACTTACTCGGATGTCGGGCAGCGTAACGGCATACGGGTATCGAGTACTAGGACCTCGAACAGAATAACGACATCGAAAAGCTTCAAAAACTAGGCTTCTTAGAATATCGGGCAGAGTAACGACACACGGGCTTCGGGTACTAGGACCTCGGACAAAATAACGACGTCAAAAAAGCGCTTCAGAAACTAGGAATTAAGACGTCGAGCAAGGTGACTAGGCCATGGGAGGCTTCGGGGCTTTAGGCAAAAATGGGTTAGGAAAGGCGGGTCTAGAGGACCCAGACTCTAGACAGGGGGACGAGGCTCGAAAGCTCAAAATCGGATAGGGGTAGGGCCCCAAAACTAGGAAAAAAAGAAAAAAAACTGAAAACTGGAGCTATGGGGGTCCCCCCCTCTCCTCAACTTGAGACATGTTCAAATGAGGGGTAGGGCCGTAGGGGTATATTTATAGCCAAAAAATCCGTTTGGCGGTGTCGCGACGAAATTGGCAGCACTGCGGAATCAACAAAAATTTTGATTTGGGTACCAGGCAGCCCCACAGGAGGCAGGCCCTCTTGGCCGCAGTGCCACGGCCGAGTGCAGCACTGTCGAGCGGTACCGCGGTCAAGCGTGGCGCTGTCGTGTGGTGCCACAGTCGAGAGCGGTACTGTCATGCAGTGCCACGACCATGCGCGATGCTGTAGCGCAGTGCCGCAACGGCGCCCAATGCCGCTGGGTCAAGGCTTCAGGCGAGGGCATCGTGTGGGGTCATTCTGAGGATGCGGGGGGACCACGGGTGGAAAAGAGGTAGAATAGGGGGTGTCCGAGTCACTCTGAGGGAAAACAGTATTTAAAGGGCATTACTAGTCTTTCACGTCCGATTGTCGTCTTCACTGGGGGGTGGCAAAATCCAGCATTTACAGTTTGCCCCTCTTTGGCGAGACCTGTGCCAATAGCCGAAGGGCAAAGACAAAAGACTACTTGATTTTGTCACTAGGAGGATACATCACCGCCACTTTGCTCATAGGTGGCAAAGTTGAACAATTAAAATCGCGTCTCGATAAACTATTTGACAAATATTTTTAGCAACTACTACCGTCACTTTGCTCATAGGCGACGGTGTTCCCTCGGTAAACTTTTTAGTGAGCCTCCTTGGGCCGAGCAACTACTCCATTACTTTGTTCAAAGGTAATAGAGGTCCCTTAGTAAATCTTTTGGTAAACTTCCTCGGGTTGAGCAACTACTATCGCCACTTTGCTCATAGGTGACAATGTTTTGAACGATAAAACCTAATTTGGCAAATCGCTCGGTGAAGTCTCTTGTTTTGAACGATAAAACCCATCTCGGCAAACCGTCCAATGAAATCTTTTGTTTCGAATGGTAAAACCTATTTCAGTAAATCATCCAATGAAAACTCTTATTTTGAACAATAAAACCTATCTCAGCAAACCGTCCGGTAGCAACTGGTGCTCAATCACTAGATCTAGAGGATCAAAGATTTGATGGCAACGGGCGATCAACAAATCGGATGATAGCGGATAATCATGAAGTCAAATGGCAGTAGGGGATCTAGGTATCGGATGACAACGGGTGATTAACATATCAAATGGCAACGGGCAATCCGAGGATCGGATGACAGTAACAGATCAAATGGTAGAAGGTGATAAAAAATCAAATGGTAACGGGCGATCCGAGGATCGGATGACAATGGGTGATCAACAGACCAAATGGCAACGGGCGATCCGGGGATCAGTTGACAATGGGTGACCAACAGATCAAATAGTAGTAGTCGATCCAAAGATCGGATGACAATGGGTGATTAACAGATCAAATGGTAACAGGTGATCAAAAAGTCAAATGGTAACAGATGATCAACCGATCAAATGGCAATGGGTGATCCGAGGATCGAATGACAAAGGGTGATCAACGGATCAAATGGTAACAGGCGATTCAAAGATTGGATGACAACAGATGATCAACAGATCAAATGGCAGCAGGCGATCCGAGGATCGGATGACAATGGGTGATCAATAGATCAAATAGGGTAACGATTTTAAGTGACACTCCGATGGATTCTGATTCATGAGCGACGCTCGGTAGGAAATCTGACTTTGAGCAACGCTCGGCAGGGATTTGTGGTTTTAAGCAACGCTCGATTGGAGTTTCGGTTTTAAGCATTGCTCGATCGGAAAGGCATCGTGACCAAAATTTAAAATATGTAACAATGAGATGACATCACGATTGATTTTAAAATGTGTAATGATGAGACGGCATCGCGACTGAATGTTGAAATGTGTAACGATGAGATGGCATCGCGACCGAAATTTGATGAGACGGCATAGCGACCGAATTTTGAAATGGGCAACGATGAGATGGCATTGCAACTGAATTTTAAAATGTGTGACAATGAGATGGCACCGTGATCGAATTTTGAAATGTGTAATGATGAGACGGAGTCGTGATCAAATTTTGAAATGTGTAACGATGAGACGACAGCGTGACCAAAATTTGATGAGACGGCATAGCGACCAAATTTTGAAATGAGCAACGATGAGACGGCATTGCGATCGAATTTTAAAATGTGTGAGGATGAGACGGCATCACGATCGAATTTTGAAATGTATAACGATGAGACGGCATCGCAATCAAAATTTGAAATGTGTAACGATGAGACGGCACCGCGATCAAATTTTGAAAAGTGTAACGATGAGACGGCACCGTGATCGAATTTTAAAATGTCTAACAATGAGACAGCATCGCAACCAAATTTTGAAATGTGTAACAATGAGACGACATCACGACCAATTTTTGAAAAGCATACAATGAGACGGCATCGCGATCGAGTTTTGAAAAAAGTACGATGAAGTGGCATCACGACCAGTTTTTGGGAAAAAAGTACGATGAGATGGCATCGCAACCAAGTTTTTTGGAAAAAGTACAATGAGATGGCATTGCGACCAGTTTTGCAAAGTGTATGGTGAGGTGGCATCGCAACCCCTCTCAAATTTATTTTTTCTTGGCCGTGGGGCCTCCGATTTTGCGCGACGGTGCCATGTGGGGCCATAGGTCTGCGCAGCAATGCCACATAGGGCCGCAGCCTAGGCCGCAGCGCTACAGCACGGTGCCGCCAGGCATGCGACCACGGTCCCGCGGCTCCACCAAGGCCAAATTTCTAAAAGGAGGGGGTGGCACTCATTTCTCATTCTCCCCTCCCCTTGTTTTGGCTCCTTCCCTCTTGGGCTCCCCCCTCTCTTCTTTCTCTCTCTTCCTTGCTCTTCCTCATTTATCTCTTTCTTCTTTGCTTTTTCTCCTTTTTTCTCTTACTAGCCATTTGCCATGTCTTCATCCAAACGAGGTATGCCATCATCTTCTTCTTTCAAGGTGTCCGGCGACTTGAAGGCAGAGTAGTACCCAGGCAGTATTCTAGTGGGCACTACACTCCACAAGTGTTGCACCATCTGGGGTTAGGCTCTAAAGAAGGTAAGTGGTGCTTGCCTTTTCTTCTTTTTTTATGCAACTCATGTTCTTGTTCAATATTTGATTTCCGCCCATTATCTTGTAGGAGCTTTACTCCCCTGGTTACAAGAAGTATTGTTGTACCAATGACATCTTGTCATGGTACTGTGCCTTCATCCTGCCGTGAGGGATAGGGTGGACTTGACAGACTTGGGTTGTACTGCTCAGGTAGTTTCGCCCAAGCTGGATACTCCCGTAGTTCATGCTTTGGCGGACCGTTGGTGGCCGACGACTCACACATTCCATCTGCCTGCTGGGGAGGTAACCATCACCCCCTTGGGACGAGATCCCCTTCTCTAGGAGACCCATTTCTAAGACTCCTTCACTTGAGACGAGATCCCTTGAGGATATTGGGAAGCTCTTGGGTTTCACAGTGACCTCTCGCGTCATTCTCTTGTCCACCCTGCAGAAGGAGTAGGACAACCGTGTGATCGATGACAACTTCCCTAGGGAGTTATTAGACCAGGCTGTTAGGAGTTTTCTCCTTTATCTTGTCTCCAATGTCCTTTCCTATGACGGGCGAGGCTGGACAGATACTCTTCTTGCTTGTTGCTTTGAGGATTTCGATGAGGCAGCTTCCTACGACTGAAGCAGGTCTACCTACGCTCACTTTTTGAGGATGTTAGATAGTCTTGCCTTTGGCGCTCCTGGCTTGACCGACTGCGACTACATTCTTTGGGTATGCTTCTCTCCCCTGATCCCTCTTTTTTTTTTTTTCTTTTAGCCTTCAATCTTTGTTTGGTTCTTGATATTGCTCTCTTATTTTCTTGACAGGTCTGGTGCTATGAGGTTCTAGGGATCCATGCCCCTGGTCTCCCTAATGAGTCGGCTCCTTACATCCCCCGAGTGACTTGCTGGGGGAAGGCTAGGTGTTCTCTCATCGATGAGCTACAAGTATGTCTTTAGCCCAATGATCTGGCAGTTAACCGGGTAATGATCCAAGAAACTTCCCTAAACCCCTTTTGTTCTTTCTGAACTGATTCCTCTTTGTTTGTTTAGCTGAATCGATTCTATTGGCAGATCCGCTGGCAACCCTACGATGAGGAGTAGATTGTGTATCCTGATGACTTGGAGGAGTACCAGTTCACCTGTGGGCTTATCCAGAAGCGGATAGCCTTTGAGGGTCCTCTAGGGTAGAGCTCTATCTTGGGGAGAGGGTGACCCGCCAGTGGCATCCTACTCAGATAGTGCCTCGGCCTCCCCCTGCTCATATGCGTGCTCCTCTCTTATCTCTAGACAATGAGGCCTTGAGGGTGGTGACCTCAGCTTCAAAGCTGGTTGTGGTAAACCAAAATTACCAGGACTTCCTTTATCGGGAAACCATTTGCATTCGCTTGACCCGAGAGGGTCCTGTGGTATTCCCCTAAACCTTATCTCCTCTTGTGACATTTTCTGTCTCTTTTCTCTTTTTTGAAATTGACAGTCTTGTCTCTTCTTTTCTTTCTTCCTTTTTGCAGTACCCAGATCGTAGCCTGATTCCTGGCGAATATGGATTGCCTCCCTCACGTGGCTGCAGTGTGAGCTCTCGCCCTTCTCATGCTGCTGGTGCTGACTTACCTATTGCGCAGATGGGCGATCTCATCCCAAGGTATAGGGGGTGGATCATCCCTTCTAGGTTCGATATCAGCCTCCAAACTATCCTCCCTGCCTGCCGGGTTTTCGATCACGACTTGGGGCTCCTGATTCGCTTTGCTGGGGTACGTTATCTCTTCTTTTTCTTCTTCACTTTATGATTAATTCCTTGGTCTTGGCTGACCTTTGCTTGGTATCATCATAATAGATCAGTGCTAAGAGATACACTGACATGCGCCGAATGCAGGTGAGTGTGGACGTCGAGTTCCAGGAGAGGATACGTGACATCCAGTGATTGGTGAGTAATTCCCCTTCTGTATCTTTTGATGTTTTCCCTTCTTTCCTTTGGAATCTTATTCCTTTTCTTGAAGTAATCTCAATCCTTTTCTCTTTCAAAGCGATCAGCTTAAAGAGATGACAGAATCTCGAAACCACTTCGAGCGTTGCTGTCGGAGGTATTCTGAGGAGAACAGGCACCTTCGCAGGCAGCTAGCGCATGCAGGACTCTTTCGATCACCATCTCCAGCGCGGGATGATGATGATGATGATGATGACGACGGAGACGACGGTAGCTATGAGCGTATCCCGGAGGCCGATAGTGAGGCCACATCCTTTGGCGGCGAGAATTAGCCTTCTCCCCCTCCCCAGTTATTGAACATACTCTTTTTTTTTTGTATGGATTCTTAGGTTGTATGGATTTTAGATTGTTATTTGAATGTTAGATGTTGCATTTTATTTTTTTTCATTTTATCTTATGAACAGAGTAGGTTAATTACCTTGAATCAATTACTTTTTCCTTTGCAAGGCACAATCCCAAATGTCTTTCATTTAATCCCTGATTGTTACATGTATGGGAATGGTATGGCAATGGAAAAGAGTGTATGGCAATGGAAAAGAGAGTGATGGAAATGTGACATAGTCCAATAAGGTCATCCCGCAATTACATGTTTCATCCACAATTCGTCCAGTGGATTCAGGATCTTCGGCGTTAGCTCTTCTGGTGGTCGAACCTTCGCCGTTGCTTCTTTCGGAGCCAAATGACATCGTATGGATACAAGACGAGGCAGGTAGAAGGTAGTATGAATCAAACCCATTAACCACACATAGTCACAATCCTGAATTTTGAAGACTGGGACTTCTGTATTCCACCAATGGCAGTTCCACTGATTCTCCTCATCCATTCTTTCTTCCAAATATTTCTTCCAATCCTTGATTGCATGAAACTCTATCGTTTCTCTTTGGATTCGAAAATGCTTCAAGTGCAATGTGGCATCGGGTATTGGTTGGACCAATCATAGCCTTTCCAGCAACCACATTTGCAAACCTACAGGGGACCCTGCATAATAATCTATGCAATATTTTGGGAAGCACTCATGTCGTCCAAACCTTTGAAAGTCTCAGCTAGCACCGTAGGGGTGATATCACATCCTTCTAGAAGCTGTTGAACAACGTCGGCTATTATAGGGAAAACACTTTTTCTCGGGGTGCGCAACAAGTATCTCCCAATCTTAAATATGCTTTCCTCCTATTCTCTTGTTGAGTTTTTCCGATGCTTTCTTACTTGGGAAAGATTCATGCTACTTTCATAATGTCAACTCTGCCATATTCCATGACCTTCTTGACTTCCTTCTTGGGCCATCCGAAGAAATCTTGCAGAACTTCTTCATAGCTGTTCCGTGGAGGGGGACAAAAAAGTCTTCTTGACGGTGGTGAAAGCATGCAAGCTCGAAATGCTTCAATTGTGGGGGTTGTCTTCACATCCCCAAATCTGAAAACGTGCAATTCTGGATCCCAACATTGGTATACTTGCCGAAGCATGTCATGATGGATCTCCACACACATAATCCTGCCAAGGATTAGTAGATGTACATCTTCCAAAGCGGTTGGATCGTCCGCACTCATGTCTACAGTCCATTACGTAAAGTCTCGCCGAGAGTTGCCTTCGTTAGGGGATGCATATTACTTGTACCCAACCAAAGAACTTCTTAGTAAACTGGAAAAGATCTCTCTTTTTTTTTTCTTTTTTTTTGGACTCAAGGAATAGTCAGCTCCTACTAATAACACACGAGGAGATGCCGGATGGAAAATTTTTGTTGGACGGCGGAATTTTTTTGGATGGGTGATGGAGATTGCCGGGTGGCAGATTTTAGAATATACCCCTGATGAGGGGTTGATGTGACCACACTTGAGCATGCCAAGTTGCCTACTTATCCTTTGAAAAGGAATCAGGTCAAACGTAGTTCATGTAGACCTGGCAGCTACACGAAATATTTCTTGAGTCGGTCCATGTTGACAAGGCCCTTGATGTCTTCTCCATCAAGATCTACGAGTCGAACAGCTTGCTCGGTTAGGATTTCCTTTACTTGATAAGGTCCGCTCCAATTTGGCCTGAACTTGCTCCTTGGGTCGTGGACAGGTGCCCTTTGCTCTCGAAGAACCAAATCTCCTTCTTCAATGTTTAGCGGACAAACTCCTTTGTTGAAGGCTCTCGCCATTCTGAGTTGGTACTTTTTGAGGTGATCCATGGCATTCATAAGGGGCGAAACATATCTAAGGGTCGTTCTAACTTGTTTAATACTTGTAAATGATGAAAAATCTCACTTACCTTTGCATTTCAATATTCCTACGTTGGGCTAACTCGCACTAGATTCCATCAAAACGAACTCGCTTACATTTGTTAATCAATAAAACTCAATATTATATATTTTTCTTAGGATGAGGTATTACACCACCAGTCCGTTTGGTGGTGCTACCAGGCCCTTAGGTAGTGCTACTGGCCCTGGGTCGGCTCCATTTGACTCCATTGGTCTTTGGGTGATCGTTTTATAAAAGTGGTCATTTTTTGGGGTGTTTTTATGGGTTCTTGGGTGACTTGAGAGAGACGCCATATGTCCATGTTATATTCTCATCATCATCGGGGGTGACAAAATTCAATATCTACAATAATCAGGATAACAAATATGGATGTTGGATGTGGTTGCACAACTAGTGTAAAAAGGTGGGCGAAGAACTGAAATTGTTATCCAACATCATTGCTGCGAAGGCATGCGCATTTAGAATTTTCACATAGTAGCAAGAGTTAGTAAATTATATTGAACCATTGGGGTAGTTGTATCAAATGTGGCTAGGCTAAAAGAATAGTTGAACTTGGAACAATGTACGAATCCTAATGGAGCAATGTACAAAAGGGAAATGCAGTCACTCTAAGAAGGCAAAAGAAATAAAATAAAAAAAATGTCATCATCTCTCACAACATGGAACAATGTATGAATCCTGATGGATTCGAACCATCATACCCTAAATAATTCCCAGGTACTCTTCCATTTCGAACTACGGACTCACATTAAAAAAAGCATGTTAGATAAATCTAATTGTAAATATCATAAAAAGAAATCGAACCATCATACCCTGAAAAATTCCCAGGTGCTCTTCCATTTTGAGCTAAGGACTCACCTTAAAAAAATGTTAGATCAATTCTGAATGTAAATAACATAAAAAGAAATATAAACTTAGTACCTACTTAAACCATGCTCAAATTGGCCAAAGTTTGTTGATACTACATTACTCATAACAAAATACGATCAAAGTCTATCAAAATGGAAGTCGTATAAAGTTTACTCAGCCTTTGCATAAAATACATTGCACGAAAGAAACAATACCCAAATACAGAGGAAGATGGTCATTCCATAGTAATGGTTGAGTAACGTCCGGTCCATAAGTATTTGGTTATGCACTTGTGGGCCAGATGCTCATTGTGGAGCAACCGAATTCAACTACGTGTGAATGCCAACAGAGATATATGATTGACATGCCCATGTGTCTACAATCCCCGAAATTTGATCCACCCAGATAAAAACCTCTGGATGTCTTCCATTGATCGGACATCTATAAAATCACCGCCCAAGATTTTTTATGTGTGGGAAGTCTGCATGACCATCCTCCCATGGCCACAGCTACACATCGGAGGTTGTTCATCCATTCCTGTAAAATATAAGCTGATGGAAAGAGAAAGTGTCTGTTTAATTAATACCTCTTGCTTGAAGATTATTTAAACATCATATTCTCTAATCATACTTATTTACTAAAATCAATTAAAAAAAACACAAATGAAACTCCTACTATCAAAGCCAACCATAAAATGTTGACAATTCACATTATCATAATAGCAAAAGATAACACCAGTCTAACCAGAATAAAACATACAATTTGTCCAATAATTACACGAAAATCCAAGGTAATTTGCACAAGAAAATGCTACATTCACCTCCCAGATAGGAAAACTCAGTTGTTGTGTAACATAACTTTCTAAAAATAAATTGCAACTTCAATCACATGCTTAGTTGAAAGAAAGGAAAAGAAAATGTTATACCTTCTTAGTAATAATCAATTCAATTTATTCGAACTAGTTAGGGTTTTTGAAGAGTAAGACAACCAAATTGGTTAAGAATCACAGACAAAGGGATGGATTAAAGTGGAGTTACCATCGGATCACAAGCCGAAGATGGGGAGGGGTTTGCTCTTCAAAACCACCAGAGAAAACGACCAATAAAAATCTCAAAAGAGTTAGGGTAAATCCCAAAAAAATATACCAGAGCGGGAGATTAGAGATTTTCTGCAATAGACCACTAGAGAAGACAAAGATAACAACCACGCAAGCTCCACAGATCTAGAGGTGGCCTGAAGATCGCTTTTGAAGCCTGAACCTCGAAATCGTAGGAGAGATGAGGTGAAATCCCCAAATTATTCGTAGGGGATGAACCTCACAGGCGGGAAAGGAGAGGATTATAATCTTTTGGGGACAAATGGGCGGGTTAACTATAATCCAAATGAGCATAATGGGTAGCACTCAATGGAAGTGGGCAAAAATGTGAGCCGCACGATCTGTTCATGCGACGTGTCAATCGCTCAAGGTAGAAATGCATTGCACTCGGCGATATGCGAATTGGAGAGGATTTTTATCCTCTCCTTGGTAGTGTAGGTCCTGTCGGCTTGTCCTTCCATTAGATCAGAATCATTAAATTTCGGCAACTTAATGAGAGTCCAAGTATTTTACCAAAAAACCAGAGTCTACGTATTAAGTTATATAGTATACCTTCATCTAAATATAAAGTATAATCCATGTGTAAATATACATACAAAACTAATACAAATCATAATGGAAAACCAGGTTTTTCAATTTGACTCCAATTCCAAAATCTAATGAGTTGGGCGAGTCATTTTTTTGAATTTTCCTTCTTCTCCTTCTTCAAGTGAGAAGGGACTAAGGCTAGGCTGCTTCATAGGTGAGAAAAAAAAAAAAAACAAAAAGGTTAATATTGAAGACAATAAACAAAAAATCTAGGGATTTGTTTAGTTGTATCACAAACTTATGGTCTATGAATACTATGTGACCCGGAAAAAAAAAAAAAAAAAACCATACTCGGGAAAAAACACTACGTCAATCAAAATTTGGACTAACTTGGACTTGGTTTGGTCATTTCTTAAACCTATGAGATGAGACCAAGGCCATTGAAGACAATAAACAAAAATTATAGGTTTCGCTTAGTTGTATCATAAACTTATGGTCTATGAAGATTATGTGACCCAAAAAAAATCAGACTCGGTGAGCTTCACGTGACTCGAGCAAAAACATTGAGTCAATAAAAATTTCAGACCGACTCGGACTTGGTCTGGTCATTTCTTAAACCTAGACGAGTCTTCATGACTCTTGACCAAGTTTCATGTTTTTTTCTACTCGACTCGAGTGACTCGTTGTAACAACCACGATCTCAACAAACATGGCTAGGCCCATGAAGCCAACGATACATGAGTGTCCAATGAGCTTTGTAAGGACGACACGTGGAAGATTGCGATCTGACATCCCTAATTAACCTACGTAGACTCAAATGTTTTTCACCCATTTAGCTCAAATGCCCGACAGATTACCCAAACCCGATTCTGCTCTTATCTCTATTCCCTCTTTGTCTTCCTTGACTCAAACGTGGGAGAAGATTTTGTTGCAAAGCCCTAACTATTTTGCGATCCTCTTCGTACCTCTCGGCTGTGATCATTTTCCCCTTCTTCCTCGACTCAAATCACGACACTCCTGCTCATCTTCAAAACCCTAACTCCTCTTGGTTGCGACTCCTCTTTTGATTTCTTTAAAGCCTTAAATTCCTACGATCCTGCGATAGATGTGCAACTACGGTGTCATCGGCTGTAGTGTACCTTTGGCTGATCGACGATTGCTCTTCATCTTCATGTCGGCGCTTAAGATGAAGAGCAATTGTTGATCAGCAAAACGTACACTGGAGCCAAATGACACTGTAGCTGCACATCTATCGCAGGATCGTAGGAATTTGAGGCTTGGAAGAAATCAAAAGAAGAGTCATAGCCTAGAGGAGTTAAGGTTTTGAAGATGAGCAGGAGTGCTGTGATTTGACTCGAGGAAGAAGGGGAAAATGATTCACAGTCAAGAGGTATGAAGAGGATCGCAGAGTAGTTAGGACTTTGCAACAAAATCTTCTCGCAAGTTTGAGTTGAGGAAGACAAAGAGAGAAAAGGAGGGGATAGAGATAGGAGTAGAAATGGGTTTGGGTAATTTGCTGGGAATTTGAGCTAAATGGGTGAAAAACATTTGAACCTGGGTAGCTTAATCAGGGTTGTCGGATCGCAATCTTCCACGTGTTGCCCTCATAGAGCTCATTAGAGACTCTCTGGGTGATGCCCTCGTAGGAGAGGAGCCGAATCCATGATAGGTGGCATTGATGAAGCATAAGGGGATGCTGACATGGCATTTCCTTGGACCGATATGTGGCACTATTATTGTTATTGTTTATTTATCATCTTTTTATATTTCATTCACTTTTTCTCATGTTCCAAGGGAGGAAATTTGTGTTGCTAACTCTCTCTGTTAGGCGTACAATAGTTTGGCCGAATTTTGATCCATGGATTTTGGAGTTATGCTCGACTCTTTCCATGTGTAATACACTCTAGTCTTACTACCAAAAAGAAGTAAAAAAATGTGAGGCATCCTCTTTCATCCAATGATGCAAATCTGAACCATTTTTTAACGATCAGATCGATGGATGTATTATATAGGGTTATAGCTTATAACCAACTCGACCCATCTCCACATGTTGGAGTTGGGATCAGCTACCCACATGGGGAGCAGATCCGGACGACCAGCCAGGCAGAGTGTTCGGACAGGGGTAGAATGGTCATTCCAGCCCCCCTTGTTAGAGGAACTGGGGAAGTGGGCCGAGCAGGGAACTCGAGGGGATAAGATCCCGGACTCCACATGTTGTGGCATTCTTGTGATTTTCGTCTTTTAAGAGGGCATTTCACTGTCCTCTCCAGTCCTTGTAAATATTTCGAATTTGGATGATTGACCAGGCGGGGAAGAGAAACAGTGGAGCGAGCAATGGAAGAACTTTCTTCGCCATCTTCTCGAGGAGTCTCACCACTCCAACTATCACATTGTATCGAAGAGCTTTTAAGATTCACTCTTTCGTCTTATGTCAATGAAACACTAGAATTCGATCTTGGTATGTCGAAGGAATATTGCACCGATCTCCTTAGAGCTGATCACTGTGACCTAAATTCGGATCGATCTGGTGAGATCATCGATCTTGTTTCTTCACTTCTCATTTTCAATAAATAGTAGTAGAAATTAAACTGAAATTATTCCGAATTAAGGATTGTAGTGTTGGGATGTAAAAGAAGTTGTTGGATTTCATTTGTGGTCTTCGCTTGCTTCTGCGTTGAAGTGATGGATGATGCATTTTTTCATGTCCATTAGTTTACTTAATATTTTGTGAGACCTTTATTCCACTTTATTCAGCTTACTTGTAGTTGGAGAGTTGTGCTTTAGTTTTCTGGAGTCGCAGTTTATTTATTTAATTTTTTTATAATGGCAAATCGATAATTTTTCTTCTATTTGGTAGCAGAGTTAGTGATTACACTTATACCGAGACCTGGCCGGTACCTGATCGGGACAGAAGATACAATGGTCAAAATCCATGTTGGTATTGATATCTTTGAGGGCAAAAGCATCCGATATGGACCAAAATGTATACGTATCGGTTTTAGAACTGGCCGATACCTGATCTGATACTGTGAACTCAAACAATTGACCTGTGTGTGTTGCCCCAAATCCATATGTGATCAGATTTTGATCCCTAATTAAATATTTTGGCAGTTTTGTTATGGCAATACTTTGAACACACCCTATTTTTGCTAAACCGAGCACACACTGTGTAATGTCAAGAAGCATCTTTGTGTAATGATGTGACTGCGCTCATGTTTTTTTTTTTTTCAATACTTCATATGATAATGCAAGTAATTTTTTCTGTGACTGTTCCTTCTTCATAAAGGACACAGTATTCCCTAGCCCCAGGCTCCCGGTCACTACTAAGTGCCAATAAATTTATATGTCATTTGTTTTACTCTCACTTTTGTATGCGTGTGTCTCGCATATGGATGGTGTAGTAAATCTGAACTTGAAGGGAAGAGAAGTGATCAACCATAGGCAGGCAGCTGGCAGCCCCTTAGAAATTTGATACTTAAATATAATATCTCAATGTAGTAAATCCGAACTGAATAGGGCAGAACATAAGAAAGAAAGAGGAAAAAGAGAGAAGAGAAGTAAGGGAAGAGAAGTGATCAACCATAGGCAGGCAGCCCCTTATCGATTTTATGTTTATAGAATTTCTCAATATGAAATTTATACCCTTACTTAACAGAGCCATGATTCGGTGTGTCTCATTACATGATCTAGTACATCTCATTAGCACTTCACCTTAAGCTGGAGCATAGACATCCCCCATGCCAAACTTGGAACACATGATTAAGTATAGACTATGGCTCATAGCTTTGGTGAAAATGTCACCCAACTGATTTGAAGAATTGACATAAGGAGTAGAGATAACTTTCTTCATAACTGCATCCTGAACAAAATGACAATCCACCTCTATGTGTTTGGTTCTCTCATGAGATATAGGATTACTAGCAGTATAAATGGTAGTTTGATTATTACACGACATCTCCATTGGTTTAGTGACAAGCGAATTTCTCCTATGGGAGTTTTAAACCATATCAACTTAGCCATTGTGTGAACTGTAGCACGATACTCAACTTCAATACTCGATCTAGCAATCGGACTTTTGATGCAGATTCATCACGAAATGGGCTTATTTCTTTATAAATAAGTCTATGGTTGGGATATATATATGTTGGGCCTTTGATCCCAAGGGTTTTCTATGTAGTAATAGGGCACTTTAATGGGCCTAAAATATGGGTACATAGGTTGCATACGGGATTAGCCCTATAGTTAGTCTATTTTCATGTTTTTAATGTTTGACTGGTTCAATTTAAGTGATTTTATTAGTTTTCTTTTCAGTATTTAAGTTGGGCTGGATTAGGACTCTATTTTGAGTCTATTTCAGTTTCCTAGTCGGTTTAAGTTAGCTAATAGGTTAAGGATTGGGTTAGACCTTTCCTTTTTAGTGTAGGAGTCTAATTTCAAGTCTTTTATATAAAGTGGTAAGGGGGCAAAGTATTGAACACGAATTTGATTAATAAAAACTCAGTTTTATGCTTGCTGCCTTTGCTCCATCATGAGTGTGCCTTGTGAGTAATATCAAGGTGAAGGGATTGGTGGATCTCCAATCGACTCCTTGCATCTGTTAAGATCGGGAAGCTCTCTTATCCATCTTCAAAGCTGTTGCTGCCATTGAAGATCAGTTTTCAAGTAAGTAATTTACTGTTACAGCATTCAACCTTCTTCTCATCCTCCAACCTAAGCCCTATCTATCCCCATCGATTCCCCTTGTTATCCACCATTAAAACCCATCGATCCATTAAACCCTAGACCTTCTACATTCTGTCCAGCATCATTCCACCATCCAATTTCATTCAAACTAAAACTTTAGATCCATTAAAAACCTAAAACCTGCAACTATTCTTCTCCCCTTCTAGAAGGTCACATGCAAGGTGATTTTCGTGAGAATTTTGCCCAGCCAAATCTTACCGTTAGAACCTACTAAAAATTTGATCGGATCTTCCTCAATCCCTAAGAGAGACTCGATTCAAATTCAGCACCATTCACCTAGCCGATTGTCTGAATTACAGTTTTACCCCTCTCTTACTTCTACTAGGAAACCTCCATAACTCCAGATTTAACCATCTGATTTAGTTTCAGCATATATTCCCCTCCACCCTACCCACACTTGACCTAAAGCCCTTGCCCTAACTCCACCTCTAAACCTTAGATTCCATCACTTCCCTATTTCCCAAAACCCTAACCCTAGTTGCTGCCCAATTACATCTAAACTACTTCTACTCATCCAAAACCAATAAAAACTAGTTCATTAGACTCCCCTAAACCTGCCCAGCTTTACCATATAAGATACATATCCATTACCCTAACCCTAAACTTGACCTACAACACCAATTCTGTCCCATCGAACCAGCAGCTCAATAGGTCCTGGATGTCTGGCTCCTAGTAGGTCTTCTACCTATCTAGGACTACATTAACTTTGCTTTTTACTTCTCCAATCAACTAGGGTACCGCCTACAAACGTATCATACCCAGTACTAGACCTTGTATCAACTGAACCAGCCCAGTCAACATCTGAATAGCCAACTACATTAAGATGATTATGTCATTTGTAAACCAAACCTTTTCCCAGAGCATCCTACAGATAATGGAATACATGACAATCATTCTCCAAATGGGAATTCATTTGGTGCCTCCATCAATGACTAACAACACTTATTGCAAAGGATTAGGATGAGTTACAATTAAGTAAATCAGATTCCCGACAAAATGCATATACCTTAGTTTATCTACAAATTTGGCATTACTCTCATTGCCAAGTTTAGCATTAGCATCCATAGGTATATCAGCCGGTTTAGCCCCCAATATTCCAGATTAATTTTATCATCCTTACTAGGAGGAGGATCAGATAGAATACGAAGTTTTCCCCTTGAACCATTATAAGCTGTCACAGCTCGTTCCCACAGTAAAATTTTTGACGCATTCAACTTAATAGATTAAATATGAATAGTAGTTGCATCACTAGATAGTTTCTTATTACTATTATTAGCCATTCTACTACTCCAACAACAAGCAATAAAGTGCAAAAAATCAACCAATGTACTCATCGGGGGAGAGATTACAGAAATCACAATGCTGATAATAGTCACACTCGGCTTCACTTTTAGTCTTTTACTCATAGATAAAGAGCCACAACAGCCGGTACTCTTTTAAATCACCCACTATTGCACAGATCACACCATTAAAAAAAATAAAAATCCAATCACAGATACCAATTGATCCAGGCACAGCACTGA
Source organism: Telopea speciosissima (assembly GCF_018873765.1). Lineage (NCBI taxonomy): Eukaryota > Viridiplantae > Streptophyta > Magnoliopsida > Proteales > Proteaceae > Telopea > Telopea speciosissima. Next base: position 30,127 of record NW_025317442.1, read on the forward strand.
TCAGCCCCTTCTATAGTCAATTTGATTTAGAAGGGAAGGTTATACACCCTACTAACAAAGCCAGCAACCATTAGGCTGCAGCACACACAACAAAAGGAGAGAGAAAGGAATTGATTCCTGATTAAGTAGAGGGAAATCAGGAATCGATTGAGAGGAATCTGAAGTTAGAGAGAGAAAGGAAGATGCCCTAGATCAGTGCTCTGATACCATGTGGTAAATCTGAATACGGAATAGGGCTGAATATAAGAAAGAAAAAAGAGAGAAGAGAGAGAAGTAATTGAACATAGGGAGGCAGACCCTCATTGACCTGATATCAGACTGCCTCTATTTTTAGTTGATGATTCAATATTGAAGCGAAGAAAAGGCTGGATCAAGAAAGGGGGGGGGGTACCATGAGCCCTTTGCCCAATGCATCTGACCAGCTTGCATGGAGACAAAACCGTCAAGCGTCTTGAAAGGTCGTTGCTGCTTCGTTGGTATTGGTCAAGTTTTGTAATTGACCTGATATCAGACTGCCTCTATTTTTAGTTGGTGATTCATTACCGAAGCGAAGAAAAGGCTGGATCAAGAAAGGGAGGGGGGTACCATGAGCCCACTGCCCCATGCATCTGACCAGCTTGCATGGAGACAAAACCGTCAAGCGCCTTTAAAGGTCGTTGGTGCTTCGTTGGTATTGGTCAAGTGTTGTATAGGGCCCCAACTGGTTCCTACCCATGAATCCGCTGGTGGATGACATACCTCAATATGATAATTATAGCCCTACTTGACAGATCTATGATTCATTGTATCTCATAACACGATCTAGTTCATTTCAGTAATGTATTGTGGAACAAGATTAGTGTAGCCGGCCCCAAATAGTTTGAAAGAAACTTAGTTTCTTGTTACTGTTGTTGTTTATGTTGCAGATACTGCTGGGGGTGTGCCGCTTTATCCCTTACACAAGTCTCTAGCATCTGCTTTATGCCAGTTCCAAACTTCTGGATCCTTTCAGAGAACATCTAGTGGGTTAATTTTCCAGGAAGATAAGTCCATAAAGCAAAAAGAAGATGAGTGGAATAAACTAGTTTTGGATAATTTATTTGAGTTAACAAATGTAAGCTTGTGCTTCTGATATTATTTTTCTCATTAGTTCAATGATAAGCTTGTCTTAGCATTATTTATGTAATTGCAATTTTTCAGATGTTAAAGGCCATTGAGTTTGAACTTCGTGTCCAGGAGCCATTCTTTTCACAGCTAAGAGGTAAAATTAATCCATGATTGTCTATTCAAGAGTTGAGAACTTATGTGCTTTCTTTTAGGTTTTTTTCCCTCTAATTTAAACATAAACAAGTGGAGTGCTTATGAGTTGCAATTGAAATTATCCACAGCTGGCCAAAAATCAATTGAAGGAAGGTGCGCTGTTGGTGGTTACAACCAGTAAGAGACAATGATGACTTTATCATTATTATTCCCTAAATATTTTGTAATATTTGTCATTTAATGTGTTTGTTCTAAGCTTCAAATAGATTTATGGATAGGAAATGATGGCATATTTCCTCAATACAATTATACATTTGTTAGTTTCCTCTATCATTTAGGGCGTAAAACTATTGATGATTCCCATCAACTAGTAGGATGTCTAACAATCCTCCAAAGAGGTCACTATAGTTTCAGGATACTCTCCTTTCAGAGATGTTAGGTAGTCCTACCAGTTCGATCGATCCGGGTGCTGTCGAATTGAACTTGAACGTTAAAAGAGTTAGTTTTTGGGAGCCTGGTTGACAAATAATTTACCATAGCATGAATTAGTGCTGGCAAAAGTGAGCAAAACCTCTTGGGGTTCATCTCTGTTGTAATTATGTCTTTGTTTGATTGAAGTATGGAACCTCTGCGTGCTGTAACTTTTCTTTGGTAAGGATTAAAGCCTCCTACTATTGTTTGGGTAAATAATATAATTCATTGCCAAAGAGAAAAGCGATACAGGGGGCCCCAGAAAGGGGAAGAAGAAAAAATAAGATCGCTAACAAATTAGCAAAGAAGAACCCTATACTCTTGAAGGAGAGGTGGGGGGCTGCGGGATAGACGGGGAAGCCCCAGGACACAACAATGTGCCTGTTTTCTTAGGGAATCAGTACAATGATGGCTTAGAGAAGATAACTTGCTTTTGATAGCAAAGGAGATGGAGTCTGAGATCTTCTGGAGAGATCTAGAGGCAGAAGAGCATCATCTAATATTATGCTCCATCCATATGATTAATGGCAGCAGCAAAGGCCATCATTTTTCCCACTTGATTGCAGATAGATTTCCCAGCAAAAATCATGTCGACCCAAAGTCATTCCCTCTGAAATGGAAGAATCTTACGAGAACACGGCCAACATTTTGTAAGAAGCCCTTTCCATACTGACGAGGAAAGGGGGCAAGCAAAAAAGAGATGATCCACATCTTCCACAGCATTCTAACAAAGGTAGCTGGAGGGGGATACAACAGTCTAGCGATGAATGAGGAAATATTGCGTTGGGAGGCAATTAGAGAGAGCCCTCCAAACAGTGAAGCTGTGACGAGGGATATGGCTCGCAAACCAAATCATCTTGCGCCAGTGGGAAAGGGGGCTGCAAGATCTGATGAGCTCCCAGGCCGCTTCAGAACTGAAAAGGCTAGACAGAGATGCAGCCCAAACCATATTGTCTCCTCTACCATGAGGCCTACTACCTAAGGTAGGCAAGGCGTTCCAGACATCAGCAAGCAACAGAGAGGAAGGTGGCAGCAAGGATCGAGGTCTTGGTATCTCAGCTGGTTTAAGTCAGCCCAAAAACTGAGTTGCCTTGGTAACTCGTCCAGATCTTGGCCGAGTTAAATTTTTTTTCCTCTAAAAATTGGCCCTTGATTTCGGGGGCCATAGGACTTAATTAGGTCATGAAACTTGCAGACAACCTATTTTAGGCCCTATAAACATGGTGGAACCTTTAGTTTTTGAAAAATCACACCCATAGGTTGAGTTAGGACCCTAGGTTGGTAGTGTACGCTGTGTGTGTATATATATATATATATATAAAATCTTTGGTATTAGAACGCATATAATTCAATTAGAACAACTTACATAAGCAATAGGAATGAAAAACATCAAATTATGAACTTTTTTTTATAGATCATACATTTAACATTGTTTGTTACATGGAGTCAAATATATTTTGAGTCAACAATTAACAATACAAGCCAACAACTACCAAGTACCAAGTCACCCCTATCCCTATATGCTCATCCTATTATTGAATGAGTGCCTGGCCTTCAAGTTCAAATCTCCTCTAAATGTTGTTCTTGAGCATCAAATCCAAGTGTTCCAAGCTTTTTTTGGTAAGATTTGGAGCAAATAAGGGATTTGGAGCTGTTTTCTTGACAAACTGACGAAACCAGTCGAGTTTACCAATAATAGGTCAAAATTTTGACCGAGAAAAGCCGAAACATGGTATTTATATAATTGACTTTGTGTCATTTCAACGAGATACCGAAATTTCGGCGAGATTTTGCACTTCTGTTGACTCGTGGCATGTCTCATCTCGGTACATGAAAAAACCCCCTTTTTTACCGAGATCTCGCGAGACCTCAAACCATAGGTGTCAGGGGGGGTTGCGCATGTGTCATGAGGCCCATGACAAATGATATCTGCGACCAGAGATTGCTTGCAAAGGCCCGTGCTGTAGATGACTCTAGAACTAACCAAGTGAAGGAGGACTCACATAGGGTGCCAATGGTCCAGCCAAAGGGAGGTGGAATTGCCGTCATCGATCTGACTAGAGATAGCCCTAAGAGGAAGAGGAGGAAGCTTGAGGATTTTGCGCCAAACCCAGGATGCATCTGAAATGGAGGGAGCAGTCGAAATAGAATCATTACGGAGAAGTCCCTAGTAGACCCACTCAACCCAAATGCTTTTCTTCTTGGCCACATTCTTCTAGATCAACTTGAGGATGCCAGTTTCTAGTAGATGGCTCTAATTCTTTGTCTCTATTAATTCTCACTTCAGCATCCATTTCTGTTTTGATATGACTTGGCTTCATTGGAGATCCTACTAGAGAGGAGCACGTATGGTTACATCTGGTAATGTTTGTTATTGGACTATTGCTAGCTAAAATTGGCCATGCATTTTACTGGGTGGAGATGGTCCTCGTCAATGATTTTTTTTCCACTGTAACATATAGTTGCGACATTTTTCTATGTATGATGTACTACTTTTTCCCCTTGGTTGAAGAGCTTCAATACAGTACAAAACTTCCAGTGATTGTTTAAGCTCTTTTCTGCTAGGTAGCATTTATCGTCTCCGGTTTTCTAATAGAAGTGTAGCACAGGTAATTGGTGTCTCATGTAGTTGGTTCTTCTTGACTTTTATTGTCTTGACTTGCTCTGTCTTTTGAGGAAAAGCTGCTGTCTGGTTCTGACATCTTGGGGATGGCAGGCCAGACGCACAAACTTGGTTCCTGAGTTTGAAGGTTTTAACTTCATTGCTAATTGTTCTGGTGAAGCCATATCGATTTATGGTGCTGAGGTCGAACAGGATGGGGGAGGTTTATGGGTTTTAGATGGTGGGATGGGTGGGTATCGAGCAGAGTTAATGAAGACAGTAGGGGTGAGGGAGCAAAATCCATGGGATGACAGAGCATCATGCTGCCAGGAAATAGAGAATTCATCAGGAGGGAGTGGGAATCAAAAGAGCTTGACCCATATGCTGTTTCGACATAAACAAACCATGTTGTTCATTCCAGATGACCTACTTTCCCTCTTTGATTTCACCTGCAAAGTAACTCTAAAAACTTCACTGATGCCATGCCAAGTGCCAAGCCCAGATGAAAGCAAGATGGATGTTTCAGGTCGGCACTTGGCAGCCGTCATTCAGAAACCTGAGCAACAATGTGGATCCTGAATTCTCTATTTCCCATTAGCTTGGTGTCCCTGATGGGTGATGTGCACTTATTAGTGCTTGATTGTTGTGACAATAGGAAAGAATTCGCACTCCATGGGTTAGTGTAGCAAACAGTGACAGGGTTCCCGGGTGGCCCAACTGGACGTCTCCACTCTACTTCATAGTTGTATTCATTAGGGTCATCACCTTCTAGCCGGAAATATCCACGGTTTTTTTGTCAGTTAAGCCTCAGAGCTATGGCACTTCCTAAGGCGCCTGGACGCCTTGACAACTATGGTCGACAAGAGATGCTTGGTCACTTACTACATTGGGAAATCCTACAGGGATCCAATTTGATGCGATGTCATACCAATGGATGCCTATCACCTCTTGCTTGGGCGACCATGGCAATTTGATCGTAAGGTGGTGATTCATGATGGAGAAAAGAACACGCATGCCATTTGGAGGGATGGTGCGAAGGCAGTGTTGCTGCCTCTTAAGAAAGTTGTCATTAGTGTGACAAGGCAAACTAATAGAATCCAAGCTGAGAATTTGCTGACTAGGCGAAAGTTTGAAACGGAAGATTGTGAAACAGGGGTAGTTTATGCTCTACTGACTAAAGATGCTAGCTGTACCTCTAATTAAGGGCACTCCTATACCTTTCAAGGTTGGCAAATTGCTTGAACAGTTTGCTGAACTTATCCCATAAGAGTTACTAGCAGGATTACTGCCATGAGGGACATTCCTTAGAAGATTGATCTAATCCCAGGATCTTTTCTTGTTTTTCGACAATCTAAAGGTTCCATTGTGTTCATCAACAGAAGCAACAAATCTCTGAACATCGGTGGTTGAATTCATCAACGGCGTCTACAACAACAACTAGCAATGGAACCGAGAGAGAAAACAAAAAGAAAAAGAACACGAAATAACAACCAGGGGTAAAAAAGACAGTGATACCGGGTAATTGGAGGTAAGGAACTGGGACATGTTTCCTACCACGGGGATGACCCCTCCTGAGACGTATGGTGATCTATCTACATGGTCTCAACCTGGGTCCCATCGTTTTATAGGCTTTATCATATTCAGTCGGAAGAGTTTAGGTAATACTTTAAAAGTGACTAGGGATGCTTAATTGGGGTCTCTGCCAAGTTTCAGTAAAAAATATTGTCGTTTGACCACCGAAACGGTCAAATGAAACCATGCACCAAAACCTGCAGGATTGCGGACAGGTTTTGGTCGAAATCTGAATTGTTTCGATTTCGACTAGGGTCAAAACTTCTTGAACCTTGGTCCTACCCATAGAATTAAAACTCGCGAGATCTTGAGCGAGATCTCATTTTTCCCTAGGGTCGAGACGAGATGGCATACGAGTTGAAAAAGTGCAACAACTGAAGAGAGATCTCGACCCAAACTCCTTTATATGAGTGCCAAATCTCGAGATCTCGGTGGGAAATCTTGGTATACAGACAACTATCTATGCAAACCTTGGTATACAGACACTTATTTATGCCTAATATCATTTAAGTAAATGTTTTTTATTTACTGAAGATATTATTCATAAATAAGCAAATACCCCCCTATTTGAATCCAATAAAATAGTTAAAAAATAAAATTCCAAAAGGAAAAAATGTCAACCCCCCAGTTCAAGTACAAAAACTGGATTTTCGGCGGTAGGTGCAATTATCAACTTTCTAATGCTGGGGTTTTTCTCAAATCTAAAAATTCCATAAATCTTAATATGGTAAAACATTGCTAAAAACCAAAAGTGCGGTAAAATATTTGTTGAGAAATAGGGGTAGTTTAGTCGTAGTTATTTTGGGTTTTGGGGTCCTATGTTATTTACTTTCTTTTCTGTCTTTATTTGTTAAGTTGTAATTGGTAAGGGCTTAGGGGTAATTTCATAATAAACCCCTAACCAACTTACCTTAATTCTACCCTTTTTTATTAATAGAACCCAGGTCCTGCGATAGAACACACAAGCTCTATTGCAGGCTGCCTTCATCTCTCTCTCGGCAGTGTGCCTCTTCTTCTCCACTCTTCTACTGATTAGTTAGTGTCTGATTTGTAACATGGTACCAGAGCTTTACTAATCAGTAGAAGGGTTCTCTCTAATCTCCTTCTGCTGATTCCTCTTTCGATTTTTCAGTTTTCTGGTGTGCAGCCACCTGCTGCTCCTTTTTTTTTTTTGGGTTAATGGATTGAATACTCCTTATACACGAATGGAGTACTCTTTGTGATAGTTGTTGGTGATGTGCAGACCTTCTCTTGAAGTTTCGATTGGAGGATGGGAAGGTTTCTATTTTCTGCTGCTTCTATTTTCAGAATTCAAAAGAATAGAGTTTCTTCGAAAGTTTAGTATCTCCTTTTTCTGAGTTTTGGAGGACTATTTGTATCTGCTTAAAGGGAGACTCGACCTGTTTTTCACTCTGGTTTGGTGGCCTGATCGATTGCCTTTGGTCTTTCTACATATTGTGATAGTTGTACCTGCGGCTGCTCTGTTTTCTGAGCCTTTTTGAGCCCTACAGTTGGCTTCATAGTTTCTGCTCAGCTTACTTGCTCCACCATCTGGGTTTCAGCTTACTTGCTCCACCTGATCTTTTGGGGTTTCATTCCCTCTCCAGCTACTCTGGAATCCTGCTACAGTTGATGATTTGTGTGTGATTGTGGCTCTATTGTTGGCTGCTACAGTTGGTGACTTCTTATTCATTATTTGTTGAGTGGTTGCTGCCCTATCGTTGGCTGGCTGTTCCCTTGTGGTTCTTTTTTTACTGGTTTTATTTTTCCCTATTGGTGCTATGGGAGAGAACAAAAATAATCCAGTGGTTACATCTCAAACTGACACTGTGAATGTTACTATTACCTCTATCAAGTTGAAAGGGAGTTCGAATTATTTGTTATGGGCTCAAGGTGTGAAGGATTACATTATGGCCAAGAAGAAACTCAAGTATCTTACCTCCGATCCACCTGCCTCCGATTCAAAAGATTACGAGGATTGGATGCAAGACAATGCCATTATTTTGATTTGGTTATGGAACAACATGGAACCAGAGATTGCTGCAAACGTGATGTTTCACACCACTGCTAAGGGTGTGTGGGATGATTTGAAGGATACCTATTCACAGGACAAAAACATGAATCGAGTCTATGACTTATATGAGAAACTCTTTCAGCTCCGGCAGTCCAACAAACCTCTCCAAGACTACTACAACACCTTCAAAGGCCTTGTTGAGGAATTAAATGTTTTTCAGCCTCTCACCACTGATATTGACAAATTAAAAGCACAACAGAATGAATTTTTTGTGTCTAAATTTCTGGCTGGGCTAGATTCTGATTTGAAGTCTGTCAAGGGTCATATTCTTGCTGGAGAAACTGTCCCTACTCTTGCTGACACGATCTCTCGCCTACAACGTATCACTTCTCTTAGGAAATCTGACTCTTCTCCCAAGGAGAATTCTGCCTTTGTGGCTGGTTGTGGACGTAGCTCCGAGGGAGGACGTGGTGGTAGTGGTGGTGGTGGAACTGGTGGTCAGTCAGGTGATAGACCTTTTCGGAAGTGTACTCATTGTGGGAAAATTGGACACACTGTTGATTTTTATTTGGACAAGCATGGTAAGCCAGATTAGGCAACTCAGTCTGCCAATCATGCAGTGTCTGAAGGGGGTAGTGATGGTACTGCCCATAGTGATTCTCCACAGGCTTCCCTACCGGATAGTGGTTCTACTACAGCTCCTCACCGTGATGATCTCTCCCAGATATTACGGCGTTTACAACACTTGGAGGCATCCAGTCTTACATCCACTGGGCCCTCTTCTTCTTCTGCTACTCTAGCTCATGCAGGTACGCTTGCTCTTCTTACCACTACTACTCCATCTTGGATTATTGACTCCGGGGCTTCTGCTCATATGACTGGTGAGTCATCTTTATTTACCACTTATTCACCTACACATTCATCATCTCCTGTTATCCTTGCAAATGGTTCTCCTACCCCTATTTTTGGGCATGGTACTGTCTCTCCCACTTCCTCCATGAGTCTCTCCTCTGTGTTACACGTTCCTCAGTTACCACTGAATCTTCTTTCTGTAAGTCAAATAACTAAAACTTTGCATTGTTCTGTGACTTTCTTTCCTTCTTGTTGTGTTTTTCAGGATCTTCACACGAGGAAGAAGATTGGTGGAGGGTGTGAAAAAGATGGACTCTACTACCTTGACCCTGGTGTTCTTTCCTCATCTGCCGCTGCTACTTCTGTTGGTGGAGTGACTTCGTTCTAGTGGCACTGTCCTTTAGGCCAGTTGTCTTTAGTTAGGTTAAAGTTATTATTTCCTTCTTTTAAGTCTGTGTCTCGGTTAGAGTGTGAAGCTTGTGAGTTGGGAAAACATCATCGTGCCTCTTTCCCTTGTACTATGGTTCGTAGTTCGTCCTTATTTTCTTTAGTCCATTCGGACATTTGGGGTCCTTATCGTGTTAAGAATCGGAGTGGTTTCATGTATTTTGTCACATTTTTGGACGACCATTCTCGTCTCACATGGTTATACCTCTTGAAGGATCGTTTCAAGTTTCTCTTTGTATTTCAAAAATTTTATAATGAAATTAAAACTCAGTTTAGTTTATTTGTAACGTATCAAGAATACGGCCTAGTACTGGCCCGCCTGGGAGATCGGTGAGGTGTCCCCACCAAGACACGGCTGAGTACCAGGGGGTTTGGGAGATCGGTGAGGGGGTGCAAACTTAGTCCCACATCGGCTAGGGAGGGAGATCCTGAGCTATTGATAAAGAGTAGCCTCCTCTACATGGTATGACGCATTTTAAAGCCTTGAGGCCCATTGGGCCAAAGAGGACAATATCATGCCAATAAAGGGGCTGGGTCGTTACAGTGATATCAGAGCAAACTCTCGACACCGGTGGTTAGGCCATAGCGGGGACGCTGTGCCCATAAGGGGGGGAGAATGTAACGCCCCAAGAATACGGCCTAGTACCGGCTCGCCTGGGAGATCGGTGAGGTGTCCCCACCAAGAGACAGCCTAGTACCAGGGGGTTTTGGGAGATCGGTGAGGGGGTGCAAACTTAGTCCCACAGCGGCTAGGGAGGGAGATCCTGAGCTATTGATAAAGAGTAGACTCCTTTACTTGGTATAACGCGTTTTAAAGCCTTGAGGCTCATTGGGCTAGAGAGGACAATATCATGCCAATAGAGGGGCTGGGTGCCTGGGTCTTTATAGTGGTATCAAAGCAAACTCCCGATACCGGTGGTGAGGCCACAGCGGGGACGCTGTGTCCATAGGGGGGAGAATGTAACGCCGCAAGAATACGGCCTAGTACTGACCCGCCTGGGAGATCGGTGAGGTGTCCCCACCAAGACACGGTTGAGTACCAGGGGGTTTGGGAGATCGGTGAGGGGGTGCAAACTTAGTCCCACATTTGCTAAGGAGGGAGATCCTGAGCTATTGATAAAGAGTTGCCTCCTCTACATGGTATGACGTGTTTTAAAGCCTTGAGGCCCATTGGGCCAGAGATGACAATATCATGCCGATAAAGAGGTTGGGCCATAGTAATCCGCTCCCACTTTCATTTAGGCAATGAGAGTGGTTGTAAAAGACCAGAAGGTCGTTGGTGCTCAACTTTTACTTGCTGACACGTCAAGCACTTCTGTACAAACTCCGCTATCTCCCTCTTCATGTTCCACCAATAGACTTCCTTAAGCTCGTGATACATATTAAATGCATCTGGGTGAACGGTGTATGGGCTGTAGTGTGCTTCTTCCATAAAAAACTTCTTTAGTTCAAAATCATTAGTCACACACAGTCAGTTTTTAAATTTTAAGGATCCATCATTATCAATATGGAAATCAGCCCGTTTGCCCTCACCAATCTCCTTCTTTACTTTTTCAAGGAATGGGTCCTTGAACTGTTCTGATTTAATCCTCTCCTTGATGGAGAGTTGTACTTGTAGACTAGCTAACATTCCTGAAGCATTGGGTAGTACAACTTCCAAATCTAACTTCCTCGCATCATCTAAAATGTGAGGCTGGTTAGTCAAAAGTGCTGTTGTGAAATCTTGAGATTTCCTGCTTAGGGCATCTACAACTACATTTGTCTTACTACGATGATAGTTAATACTACAATCATAATCCTTCAGTAGTTCTAACCACCTTCTTTGTCCCAAGTTAAGTTCTTTCTGGGTGAATATGTACTTCAAACTCTTGTGATCTGTAAAGATTTCACATCTTTCACCATACAAATAATGCCTCCATATCTAAGTGCAAAAATTACTACCGCCAACTCCAAATCATGAGTGGGGTAGTTCTGTTCATGTGGCTTCAGCTGTCTAGAGGCATAAGCCACCATGTTGCGATGTTGTATAAGCACACAACACAAACCTTTCCTTGAAGCATCATTGTAGATGACAAAATCCCCTGATTCTGTAGGAATAGTAAAAACCAGGGCTGTTACAAGTTTTTGCTCAATTGTTCGAAACTCCTTTCACATTCTTCAGACCATATGAAACGAACTCCCTTCCTTGTTAACTTAGTCAATGGAACACCAGTACTGGAGAATCCTTCAATGAACCGTCTGTAATAACCGGCTAGACCAAAAAGCTCCTTATTTTTGTAACATTTATCGGTCTTGCCCAAGTCATTACTGCTTGTACCTTTCGTGGATCCATCATTATGCCTTCCTTTGATATCACATGGCCTAAGAAAATAGCTCTGTCAAGCCAAAGCTCACATTTCTTGAACTTTGAAAACAACTTCTCTTTCCTCAATGTTCGCAAGACTGCTTTCAAATGTTCCTCATGTTGTTCATTCACTCTTAGAATAAACTAAGATATCATCTATGAATACAATCACTTGTTGGTCCAGCACATCATGGAACACTCTGTTCATAAGGTCCATCAATACTGCCGGTGCATTTGTTAACCCAAAAGGCATGACAAGAAACTCATAATGGCCGTATCGTGTCCGGAACGCCGTCTTGGGAACATCTTCATCTCTAACCTTCAATTGATGGTACCCTGATCTAAGGTCAATCTTGGAAAAGACCTTAGCTCCTTGCAATTGATCCAATAAGTCATTGATATGGGGTAATGGGTATTTGTTCTATACAATCACTTTGTTTAATTCCCGATAGTCGATGTACATTCTCATTGTACCATCCTTCTTCTTTATAAAAAGCACTGGAGCTCCCCATGGAGAAACACTTGGCCTAATGAAACCCTTGTCCAGTAACTCTTGTAATTGCTCTTTCAATTCCTTTAACTCAATAGGAGCCATCCTATATGGTGCCTTTGAGATTGGCACCGTGCCGGGTGGAATTTCAATACCAAACTCCACCTCTCTCTCTGGAGGTATTCTTGGTAAATCCTCTGGAAAGACATCTATAAAATCACACACTGCAGGTACATCAGTTATCAACAATTCTTTAGCTGTAGTGTCATGAACTGCTCCCAAGAACCCTTGGCAACTTCCTAGCTTGTAAAGCAGAAATCATCATTGGTGGTGGTGCTCCTATCTTAACTCCAGAAACTTTAAATTCTGGTTCTCCAATCGGTCTAAGTACCACCAACTTTTCAAAACATAACACACTGGCATGGTAGGCTGCCAGCCAATCCATCCCTAGTATTACATCAAAGTCCTTCATGTAAAATAACACTAGGTTGGCCTCAAGTCTCTTTCCATCTAGATCTATAGTACATGACTCATAGAGTCATAGATCATATCCATTTCCAAGACATGTTCAGAAGGTGTAAACACATACAAAGGAAAATCCATACTCTTAGGTTCCACATCCAACTTACTAGCAAACTCATAAGAAACAAAGAAGTACATAGACCCCGAATTAAATAAGACATATACAGGCATACCAGAAATATTCATTATACCTGTTAAACATTAACATTAAATATGGAACATATCATCAATCATATATTATGTCCTAAATGAATCATAATATATATTACAACAATAAATCATAAAAGAAAACTATACTTGCCACCACTGTAGGTAAAACCTCAGCATTCTTGGCGGTCATGGTATAAAGTTTACTAGGAGTCTTCTGCTTCTGGTTCTCCATAACTTTCTTACCAGTCTCATCATTCTTTTCAAGCCTTTGATAACCACCTCCAACCCTACACTCTCTAGCATAATGTCCACTCTTACCACACTTGAAGCAAGTAGTGGTCCCCATCAAACATTCTCCCTTGTGACTTTTGCCACACTTGGGACATTCCATCTTAGGTCCTTTGTCTTGAAATTTCTTCTTTTGATCTTTAATCCATTTTCCTTTAAAGTTGTTGGGTTTAAATTTCTTCTTTGGTGCCTCACCCTCAGGTTGGGTGTTCCCTTTATATGTTTTGAGCTGAAAAGTAGCCATTGCCTTTCGAATGTTGGGCCTCAAACCTTGTTCAAATTGATCGGCTCTTAGCTCAAAACATAAACAGAGGTTAAAGGATTTACAGATGGACAATATCATGCCAATAGAGGGGCTGGGTCGTTACAGTGGTATCAGAGCAAACTCCTGACACTGGTGGTGGGGCCACATCGGGGATGCTGTGCCCATAAGGGGGGGAGAATGTAACACCCCAAGAATACGACCTAGTACCGGTCCGCCTGGGAGATTGGTGAGGTGTCCCCACCAAGAGACGGTCTAGATTCATGGGGTTTCGAGAGATCGGTGAGGGGGTGCAAACTTAGTCCCACATCGGCTAGGGAGGGAGATCCTGAGCTATTGATGAAGAGTAGACTCCTTTACTTGGTATGACGCGTTTTAAAACCTTGAGGCCCATTGGGCCAGAGAGGACAATATCATTCCAATAGAGGGGCTGGGTTGTTACAATGGTATCAGAGCAAACTTCCGACAGCGGTGGTGAGGGCACAACGGAGACGTTGTGCCCATAAGGGGGGAGAATGTAACGCCCCAAGAATACGACCTAGCTCTTGTACAATTCTTAAACATCTATAATAAAATGGTTAAACATGCATATTATAGACCTTAGCTAAACTTGCAAGAATAACAAGGTTCCCTTCAATCTGAGTGATCTTGCTCGATCACAATTCCCTTTCCTTTGTCTTTGGTTCCTTTCTCTGTAAAAACATTTACGATAATGGAATGAGTTTGACAGCCCAGTAAGCAATATAAACAATCATTCATGATCAAACATACTCTTTATTTTAATCAAAACTAGGGTATCATGCATATTTTATTATTTCCACTTTTCTTTATATCGTTCGCACGATACCCGTTTAACATTTTTATCCTTAATCTCAACTCCTCATTGGAAATGGTTTCCTTTCATGTCGGACCGTGTCTTGGCTAAAGCCTAACGCCTCTTTAAGCTTTTTATGTCGGGTCATGTCTTGGCCTTAGCCTCAATGCCTCTCAAAACACCATTAATTACCTTTCTGAGTCGTCCATTTACTTAGGCTACATTTTACATTCTTTCTTAAACATTTGACTTTCATTATGTATATGTGTACCTTTTCCTTAATCACTCTTAGCCCTATCTTGAACATGTGAGTAATACATAGGAGCATAACATAGTTGCGAGGTACAACATAAGCATAAATATTCAATCCACACGTACAGTTCATAAACCATCATTATGCATCTATCTCAATCATATTGTCGATCGTACATATAATGCTAATTATCATTTTCCTCTATATTTAAATAAAATTTTCACTTCCATTCTAACATACATATCTTCATATACTATGCATACAAAATTTATGAGTTGCATAATAACACTCATTCATTTGTTCATTTGATCATTAAAAAATACATTCATTTTATAACCTTAAATTTTAATATGATCGTGTATCATTACTTACCGTTCAATGCTTTCAATACTTCCAACTTTATAATCGATCTTCGAGTGGCCCTAAGGGTCAACAAAACATCCCATTTATGTGTCATTTTTGGCGTCCAAGGACTAACCAAAAATAGAATAAAGCCATGCAATTATTTTTGAAAAAACAAAAATTCATTTTTTTTGGGGACCTTTCTGCCTAGGGGACCGGTTGATCGGTTGGTCCCTGCTAGCATGGACTGGTTGATCGGTCCATGTTGCAGAAAAATCCGATCCTTCTAAAAAGTTAAGGAAAACTCTCCAAACTTTGAGGATTTCATCTCCTAGCTTCCATACTTGAATTACCCTACTGAAACCCCTCAAAAAGATGCTCTAAAACCCCTTGGAAATAACTTCTTAATTAATCAATTTAAGAATTACAAATGGAATACCTTCACTTTCAAGGAAAAACCCCCAATTCAAGTGTTCTTCCTTCAAATCCTTTAACAAATCACGGAGTCCCTTCAATTCCACATGGATTCAACCTCTTTGTACCCTAAGCAAGAGAATTAAACCTTCAATTTCATAGATCCATCATTTAAATTCAAGAACTAAAACTAAAACAAGATTTCTTACTTTCAAATCCCAAGTAGGAAATTACCCCTTCAAACCAAGGCTCAAATCCTTCAATTACCCCTTTAATCTTGCTTCTATAACCCTCAATTTCATCAAATCATTCTTTAAAATTTCAAACCCAAGCTTTTCGCCCTCTTTCTCTTCTTTTCCCCTTCTTTCCCTTTTTTAGAAAAGCCAAGAGAATCTTCAATTGTATGGCTTAGCTTTCCATAAAGATTATTTATAGTCCATGACACTTTTATAAATAACAAGTCTCCTCTTAGAATTTCCCAAAAAGCCAAGCCTAAAGTCTAAGCCCTAATCTTAACATCCATTAGTGCTCAAAGATAAAAATATCTAGCTAAAGTCTTCGTACTAAAATACCCTTAGTTCTATTGCTAGGTTAAAATTCAGTTAAATTAACTCAAACCAAATGAACCAAAATGAACCCAAATTCACAAATGAGCCCAAAATATAACACATTATAAACTAGGCCCATAAATCAAATAAAAACCATGAGCCGTAAAAGAAAACATCATAAGGTCCATACTAGCCATTAATTAAGAATAAGCCCATGAACCATTTTAACACAAGTAAAATCAGAATTACAAAAGAATTATTACTAAAATCAATCAATATCATACAGTAAAATCGATCTCCTTCCATCCAGTCCAGTCATTCTATAAAATAATCAATAAACTAATATTAAAAAACAGTATTTGGGTCGGGGTCTTTCATCCTCCCCTCCTTATAAAAATTTCGTCCTCAAAATTGACGTACCTTGATCATCAAACAACTGGGGATACTTTTCCCGCATGTCGAACTCAAGCTCCCAAGATGCTTCTTGACAAGTATGATTCCTCCTAAGGACTTTCACCAACGAGACAGCTCGATTCCGCAAAACTTTATCCTTCAGATCTAGGATCTCCACTAATGTTTTCGACTGTGTGTGTTCAATGACAATGAACTAAAGAAGATTTTGATGGAAGAAACACACTACAGCTCGTACACCGTTCACCCAGGTGGAACTAAGATGTATCATGAGCTTAAGGAAGTCTATTGGTGGAACAACATGAAGAGGGAGATAGCGGAGTTTGTTTAGAAGTGCTTGACGTGTTAGCAAGTGAAAGTTGAGCATCAACGACCTTCTAGTCTTTTACAACCACTCTCATTGCCTAAATGGAAATGGGAGCGGATTACTATGGATTTGTTACAGCTTTACCAAAGACTCCGCAAGGTTATGATGCAGTTTGGGTGATTATAGATAGATTGACAAAAACAACCCATTTTTTCCCTATCAGGATTAACTACTCAATGAACAAGCTTGCATAGCTTTATGTGAATGAAATTGTGAAGTTGCGTGGAGTGCCAATTTCTATTGTTTTTGACCGAGATCCAAGGTTTGCCTCTCGCTTTTGGAAGAGTTTACAAAAGGCCTTGGGTACGCGATTGCATTTCAGCACGGCGTTCCATCCTCAAACTGATGGTCAGTCAGAAAGGATCATCCAGATTTTAGAAGATATGTTGAGAGCATGTATAATTGATTTAAAAGGAAATTGGAGTGATCACTTAGCATTGTTCAAATTTGCATACAACAATAGTTTTCAATCCACTATTGAGATGGCACCCTATGAAGCACTTTATGTGAGGAAATGTCGATCACCTATTTGCTGGACTGAAGTAGGAGAGAGACAGATTTTGGGGCCAGATTTAGTACTACAGACTTGTGAAAAGGTGGAATTGATACAGAAAAGAATGAAGACAGCCTAAAGTAGACAGAAGAGCTATGCAGATTTGAGAAGGAAACCATAAGAGTTTGATGAAGGCAATAAAGTATTCTTGAAAGTAGCTCCAATGAAGGGAATTATGAGGTTTAGGAAGAAAGGAAAGTTGAGTCCGAGGTATATAGGACCCTTTGAAGTTCTTGAAAGAGTTGGACCAGTGGCTTACAGACTTGCTTTGTCACCGGAGTTCTCCAATGTCCATAATGTTTTCCACATATCAATCCTGAAAAAGTATGTTGGTGATTCATCTCATGTTTTGAACTATCAACAGCTACAATTAAAGGAAGATCTTTCATATGTGGAAGAACCAGTGGAGATCTTAGATCGGAAAGATCAAGTTTTGCGGAATCAAGTTGTCCCGTTAGTGAAAGTCCTTTGGAAGAATCATACCAGCCAAGAAGCATCATGGGAGCTTGAGTTCGACATGCGAAAAAAGTATCCCCAATTGTTTGATGATCAAGGTACGTTAATTTTGATGATGAAATTTTTATAAGGAGGGGAGGATGTAATACCCCGACCCAAGTACTGTCTTTTAATATCAGTTATTGATTATTTTATAGAATGATTGGACTGAATGGAAGGAGATAGATTCTATTGTACGATATTGCTTGTTTTTTGTAAAAATTCTCTTGTAATTATGATTTTACTTGTGTTAAAATGGTTTATGGGCTTATTCTTGATTAATGGCTAAGTATGGGCCTTATGATGTTTTTTTTTTAAAAAAGCCCATGGTTTTTATTTTGTTTATGGGCCTAGTTTATGATGTATTATATTTTTTTTGAGCTCATTTGTGAATTTGGGTTTATTTTGGTTCATTTGGTTTAGGTTGATTTAAGTGAATCTTAACCTAGTAATAGAACTAAGGGTATTCTAGTAAAAGACTTTAGCTAGATACCATATCTTTGAGCACTATTGGATGTTAAGATTAGGGTTTAGACTTTTTGCTTGACTTTTGGGTATTTCTATGAGGAGACTTGTTATTTATAAAAGTGCCATGCATTATAAATATTCATTATGAGGAGCTAAGACAGACGATTGGAGATTCTCTTAGCATTTCTAAAGAAGTGAAAGAGGGGGGAAAAGAAGAGAGAGGGGAAAAGCTTGGGATTGAAGTTTTGATGAATGATTTAATGAAATTGAGGGTTGTTGAAGCAAGATTAAAGGGGTAATTGAAGGATTAGAGCCTTGATTTGAAGGGATAATCTCCTATTTTAAATTTGAAGGTAAGAAAGCTTGATTTTAGTTTTAGTTTTTGAAATTAAATGATGGATCTATGAAATTGAAGGTTTAATGCTCTTGCTTAGGTTACAAAGAGGTTAAATCATTGTGGAATTGACGGGACTCCATGATTTGATAGAGGATTTGAAGGAAGAACACTTGAATTGGGGGTTTTTCCTTGAAAGAGAAGGTATTTCCTTTTGATTCTTAAATTGATTTATTTAGTAATTATTTTATGTTTCTGAGGGGTTTTAGAAAATCTTTTTGTGGGGTTTCAGTAGGGTAATTCAAGTATGAAAGCTGGGAGATGAAATCCCCAAAGCTTGGAGAGTTTCCCCTAAATTTTTAAAAGAATCAGATTTTTCTGCAACATGGACCGGTCGACTGGTCCATGCTTCCAGGGACCAACCGGTCGACCAGTCCCCTAGGCAGAAAGGTCCCAAAAATTAAAATTTTGATTTTTCAAAAATTGATCTTATAGCTTTGTTCTATAAATTGGTCGGTCCTTGGACGCCAAAAATGACTTATACATGGGATGTTTTGATGACCCTTAGGGCCACCTGAAAATCGGTTTCAAAGTTGGGAGTTTTGGAAACGTTGAACTATAACTAACGATACACGATCATATTAGAATGTATAGTTACTAAATGAATGTATATATGAATGATCAATTGGATAAATGAATGACTTTATGCACTTATAAGCTTTGTGTGTGTAGTGTATAAAAATGTGTATGTTAGAATGGAAATGAGAACTTTATATATATAAAGAAAGATACTAGTATTCATTATATGTACAATTGAGAATATGAATGAGAAAAATGCATGATGATTGTTTATGAACTTTACACGTGATTTGAATGTTTATGCTTATGTTGTGCCTTACAACTATATTATGCCCCTATGTAATACGCACATGTTCAAGATAGGGCTAAGAGTAATTAACGGAAAGGTACACATGTACATAATGAAAGTCAAACGTTTAAGAAAGAATGTAAAATAAAGTCTAAATCAATAAACGACTCGGAATGGTAATTATTAGTGTTTTGAGAGGTATTGAGGCTAAAGCCAAAAAATGATCCGACACAAAAAGCTTTGAGAGGTGTTGAGGGTTTAGCTAAGACATGGCCCGGCATGGAAGGAAACCATTTCCAATGAGTAGTTGAGATTAAGGCTAAGAATGTTAAGCGGGTATCGTGCGAACGATATAAAGAAAAATGGAAATAATGAAAGATGCATGTACACTAGTAATGATTAAAATAAAGTGTATGTCTGATTATGAATAATTGTTTATCTTGCTTACTGGGTTGTCAAGCTCATTCCATTATTATAAATGTTTTTACAGAGAAAGGAGCCAAAGACAAAGGAAAGGAAATTGTGATCGAGCAGGATCACTTGGATTGAAGGGAACCTTGCTATTCTTGGAAGTTTGGCTGAGGTCTATGATATACATGTTTAGACATTTTATTGTAGTTGTTTAAGAATTTTACTTTTTAGGGATGACTGTTTTAAACAGGGATAGATGCCAACAAATTGGGCTAGAGAGGACAATATCATGCCAATAGAGGGGCTAGGTCGTTACAGTGGTATCAGAGCAAACTCCTGACACCGGTGGTGAGGCCACAGTAGGGATGAGCCATAAGGGGGTAGAATGTAACACCCCAAGAATACGGCCTAGTACAGGCCCACCTGGGAGATCGGTGAGGTGTCCCCACCAAGAGACGGCCTAGTTCCAGGGGGTTTTGGGAGATCAGTGAGGGGGTGCAAAATTAGTCTCACATCGGCTAGGGAGGGAGATCTTGAGCTATTGATAAAGAGTAGAGTCCTCGGCTTGGTATGATGCGTTTTAAAGCCTTGAGGCCCATTGGGCCAGAGAGGACAATAGCATGCCAATAGAGGGGCTGGATCGTTACATTATCTATTAAAATTTTTTGTTCTGATAATGCTTTGGAGTATGTTCAACGTGATATATCTGATTTTTGTGTTTCTCATGGTATGATTCACCAAACTAGCTGTTCCTACACTCCACAACACAATGGGGTGGCGGAACGTAAGAATAGACATTTACTTGAGGTTCCCAGCACTATTATGTTCCAAAGCAATTTTTTTGTGAAGGGGTACTTATTGCCTGTTACCTAATTAATCGAATGCCTTCTTCTGTTCTTGCCGACAAGTCCCCTTTTTCCATTGTTTTTCCTAGTCAGCCCAGTTTTCATTTACCTCCTCGTGTTTTTGGGTGTATTTGTTTTGTTCACAATCTATATGCTCATTCTAATAAACTCTCTCCCCGGTCCGCTAATTGTTTTTCTTGGATATTCTTGTACCCAGAAAGGATACAAGTGTTATGACCCTGTCTCCCATAGGTATTTTGTGAGTACTGATGTCACCTTCTTTGAAGACTGTTCTTATTTTTCTTCCTCCTCCTCTGTCTCTGAGGATGAGTGGCGTGTTGATGCTCCTCCTCCTGTTCTTCCTCTTGTCCCATTCCCTACCCCACCAATACTGGTTTATCAGCGTCGTGACAAGACAGTACCCCAAGAAGAGGTTCCAACGACTCCACCTGTTTTTTCACTACCTCTGCCAGCTTCTTTGTCTTGTGAAGCTCCACTTCCTTCTACTGATGATTTACCTATTTCCTTGCGTAAAGGTATTCGCTCTTGCACTCAAAAGTCCATTGCTTTATATTCCATTGATAAGTATGTGTCCCTTTCTCACTTACTCTCTTCTATTCATACTTTTGCCTTGTCCTTGTCTTCCAACCCTATTCCCAAAAATCATATTGAGGCTCTTCGTCTTCCTGGTTGGAAGAAGGCCATGGATTTGGAAATGGATGCTCTCTTATCTCGTCAAACTTGGAGTTTGGTTGATCTACCTTCTAGAAAGGAACTTGTTAAGTGTTGCTGGGTTTACACCATCAATTACCTTCCGGATGGTTCTGTTGAGCACCTTAAAGCCCATCTAATTGCCAAGGGGTATACACAGACTTATGGTATGGACTACTTTGAGACCTTTCCTCCTGTTGCTCGGCTGAATTTTGTTCGCCTTCTTGCTTCTATGGCAATTAATTTTGATTGGCCCTTGTTTCAGTTGGATATTAAAAACGCCTTCTTGTACGGTGATCTTCATGAGGAGGTGTATATGGAGCAACCTCCTGGGTATGTTGCTTAAGGGGAGAATAGTACTCGGGTGTACAAGTTGCAGAAAGCAATCTATGGCCTCAAACAATCACCCAGAGCATGGTTTCAGAAGTTCAATGCCACAGTTGTATCTTGCAGGTTTTCATAGTGTTACTCTGATCATTTTGTGTTTGTTCGTCGTTGTGGTGGCAAGGTGGTTATTCTGGTTGTGTACGTTGATGATATTATTGTTTATGGTGATGAGGTCAGGCATTGCTGAAGTAAAGGCTTACTTACAACAGAACTTTCAGACCAAGGATTTAGGTGATCTTCACTACTTTCTTGGCATTGAGGTTGTGAGAAGCAATAAAGGTATCAGTCTTTCCCAGAGGAAGTATGTTTTAGATCTTTTATCTGATACTGGCATGCTTGCGTCCAAGCTAGTGGATATTCCCATGGATCCTCATCAGAAGTTTGGTGTAGATGATGGAGATCCTCTTAAAGATGTGCACCAGTACAAGAGTTTAGTTGGGAAGTTGATTTACCCCACTGTCACGAGACCGGACATCTCGTTTGCTATTGGTGTTCTGAGCTAGTTTATGCAAACTCCTCAGAAAGCTCACTGGGATGCTGCCATTCGCATTCTTCGTTATTTGAAGGGTGCTCCCGGTAAAGGGTTGATTTATCATCCTAATTGGCATATGGATCTAGTTGCTTATTCTAATGCAGACTGGGCTGGATAGACAAGTGATCGTCGCTCTACTACAGGTTATTGTATGTTTGTTGGGGGTAATCTTGTCTCGTGGCATAGTAAGAAACAGACTACTATTGCGCGGTCTAGTGCAGAGGCGGAGTACCGGGCTATGGCCCACACTACAACTGAGTTGATGTGGTTCAGGTCTTTCCTTCTTGAGATGGGATTTCCTGTGCCTACGCCGATGAAGATGTATTGTGATAACCAAGCAGCTATATATAGTGCTAGTAATCCTGTTTACCATGAGCGGACTAAACATATTGAGGTGGATTGTCACTTTGTTTGGGATGCCGTCTTGAAAAAGCTAGTTGAGACCCCATTTGTTTTGCCTTCAAATCAGCTAGCTGATGTCTTCACCAAGTCGTTGTTTGCCCCTAATTTTAGCACATATTGTAACAAGCTGAGCATGTGAGATCTATATGCTCCAGTTTGAGGGGGAGTGTTGAGAATTAGGGGTAGTTTAGTCATAGTAATTTTGGGTTTTGGGGTTCTATGTTATTTAATTTCTTTTCTGTCTTTATTTGTTTAGTTCTAATTGGTAAGGGCTTTGGGGTAATTTCATAATAAACCCCTAACCAACTTACCTTAATTCTGCCCTTTATTATTAATAGAACCCAGGTCCTGCGATAGAACACACAAGCTTTATCGCAGGCTGCCTTCATCTCTCTCTCGGCAGTGTGCCTCTTCTCCTCTTCTCCACTCTTCTACTGATTAGTTAGTGTCTGATTTGTAACAATATTCATTTGTTTTGATGTCCAAAAAAATATTTTCATTCAGAGCGATTTTGACAGAATTTGCGCACGCCAAATTAAGTTTGACCGGTAAATAACTCCTTCAATATAAATCAGATTTAAGCAATCTTGGACTTGTTGGTAAGCTTTGTTGAAAGCTTTCCAACAAATCCAAGATTGCTTAAATCTGATTTATATTGACTTAATTTGGTGTGTGCGAATGTTGTCAAATACGCTCTGGATGAAAATATTTTTTTAGACATCAAAATAAATGAATATTTTATCGTACTTTTGGTTTTTAGCAATGTTTTACCATATTAAGATTTATGGAATTTTTAGATTTGAGAAAAACCCCAGCATTAGAAAGTTGAAAATTGCATCTACTGCCGAAAATCCAGATTTTGTTCTTGAACTAGGGGGTTGAATTTTTTTCCTTTTGGAATTTGATTTTTTAACTATTTTTATTGGATTCAAATAGGGGGTTTTTGCTTATTTGTGAATAATATCTTAAGTAAATAAGTGTTTGTCCTGTGTTTGTCTTGGTTTTTGGCATAAGTGTCTGTCCTGGTTTCCCACTAAGTGAAACTCCTATTTGGACTTTGTTTTTGCAAAATCTGATAGTGCCATTGTGTTTAAATGGCCTAAAATAGGTTGAGTACCAAGTTTCAGACCCAAACTAAGTCTAAAACCCACCGAAACCAGGTTTCAAGTTGAAAAAAAAATATGCACCAACTCGACCGAGATCTCGAGATATCTCGAGTCCACTCGATTTTCCCAGGGTCGAGTTCGGAGTTTTAGTACCATGGTCTTACCATCACAATAGTCCATGAAGTTGATGACGTGTTGTCTAGTGGACTTGTTCCAATCATCACACATCACAGTCACTCCATAGTTTTCCCATGTCCCCTTCAATGTATCAATGTACTCCTCCAGCTCCTTTAGTTGTTGGGGGCAAATAAAAATTCATTTGTTTGTTTGTAGCGAGCCCCTTCACTCCTGTGCTAGCCTTCCCCCATAGTTCAAGAATGCTCTGGTAGTATTGGTCCCATCATTGGCATTTATTGGGATGCTATGACAAAAGAACCACTTCAAGACGGTGTCGCCCATGTTACTTTTCCAATCAGTCCAGACATGCTTTAGCTTTCTTTGCTGGCATCCTGTTCTATATATGGAAGGATCCAGCTGAAGGACCTCAATGAAGTGATCGTCATCAACTACTATTGCTGCTGGGGCTGCCCTCACACTCTGTTAGCTCCAGAAAAGCAAATCCTCCTGCCTCTGTTTCTTCCTCCTCTCCCCTGCCTCTAGTGCAATTGCTCTAGAGCTAGAGGAACCAACTTCTCTCCCCATCTCTGTAGCCCTAGGCCGCTCCATTTGATGTGTGACTCGGCTCGTTGTTTGAACTGTCATATCTGTCTCCTCTCTGCCTCTGTTTCCACATCAACAGACATATAATCACTATTAGAGTCTGCCCCTGCTGGTGGTGGGTGTCTTTATAGCAGTGCGTCATCTAATTCCTCCCTTCCCCTTTGCTTTTCCAACTTCCTCTATCTTCCTCTCTTCATGAGGGCAGCCATGGCATTTTATACCTCACTAGGAACCTTAGGGCATTGTGCCACATCCTTGCAGCGACCAGCTAGATACCACTTTAGTCTAATACCCCCTCCCTGAATTTATCATCTTGCCACAATAATTACATTATGACTTTTTCTTGTCATTCCCTATTGCCCTATTGGTACACCATGCTTCCATGTTGTCTCCACTACTACCATCTACCATTGTGCAATCTTCTTTCGCTGTTCCATACAAAAAACACATACATTATTAACTATTCTACATTATTTGAGATTCCTAAAACAATAATATAGCTATTTCCTACTTTTCCCTAACTCTTATAGTTTTTTCCTAATAAAAAATTATAATACACTTATTTATAAAAAATAATTATGGAATGTGAGCCATCTTTTCAATTGTATTGTAAATACGGTAACAATTCTTATATAAATTTTAAAGAATTTTCATATCAAAGGTCCAAAACTGAAAATTTTCCTTATTTTCCTGAATTTTCTGCTATTTTTCAAAATAGTTTTAAATTCAAAAAATAAAATAATTTATTTTTGAATAAGAAAAAAAACTACTCCTTGAGGCCGTAGATTGGCCAAAGACGTTGAAGGCCAGTCACCAAGTATTTACCATATTTTTTGCAAAAATTGATTTTTAAGAAAGGTGATATACCTTCAACTTTGAATCTTGCACACTTCTTCCAACAATGCAGAAAATCGTTGCTTTCAATGTGTTCCACTGCTTCCCGACAACTTATTCCACGCTTGAACGGGACTGGTTAGGGCAAAAATCACAAAAAACCCAAGTATTCCCAATCCTTTCTGTCGAAACCAGCAAAGTGAATGAAATGGGTCAAAATTTCAACTTATTTCGTTTGAAACTTTTCATTTTATACTTGAGACTGAAATTTCGACCAAAAAACTGCGACCCTTCCATTTCATTTGTGATTTCGTTTCAACATCTGTTGAAACCAAAATATTTCTTGAAATACGGTGCTTTTGATAGCCCTGAGCAAGTGTGAGTGAAGAAACTAGATGAGTGCTTAGGATAAAGCTACTTGATATTTCTTTCTTTCTTGTTTCTTCTTTACTATACTCACAGCAAAGCAATGTGCATCATACATTATTTTTTTTTGTCATTACCAATTGCAACCGAGGGGAGGGGAAGAGGGAAAAGAAAGTGACTTCTCTGTAAAAGCCAGTTACAACTTATCATCCTGTCTCTGCTTGAATGCTTTTTGTTTGGAACTTCTATTTAGCAGTGAAGCTTCTCTTTCCTCGTACCTTCTGAGATATGCTTCAGATAAACCCAGGAGGGGGGTTAGTGGTGGTTGCAGTTCTTTTTGTTTTTTAACTGGGAATACTAGCACTACAAACCAAAACCTTCTATGAAACTTATAAACCATCAAGTTTGTTCTTTACATTTTTAAAAGCTTACATGTATGGTGGTGGGATGGTTCATAGATAATTCTTTTTTGTAGTGCCTGAGGGTTTCTTTAAGATGGTTTTGTTTTTGTTTATGGTGTTAAAAAAGTCAATTCTAAGTGGGCTTCTTTGCTTATATTTTGGAGGGTTTCTTTTATTTTCTTTTATTGTCAGTTTCCAGTTTTCAATGCTCATCTCTTCATTCCCTTTTTTGTTTAGACCTCAGTTTTCCCTACTTTATTTTGTTTGGATCCGTGTAGCCGACCCCATTAAGTTGGGATAAGGCTGAGTTTGTTGTTGGGTTAGTTTCTATTATCATTCATAAATATGTAAAGCGTTTTCTTTAGTTTAAAATAGCTATCGATTATAATGCGCAAGAGACCAAAATAAGCTGTTTTTCTATGTACTCTCTGTTTATTTATTTTTTGAATTTGGAAATTTAAACGTATCAATGGTTGGTCCCAACTCCACTCCCTTGCTACATGACAAACATGGACCCACTTGGGCAACATGTGATAGTGACTCTACTCTATCTGAAAAGTCAAATTTCAGCCTGAAACAGGGCATAAGAAGTGCCCTAAAATTGGGTTTAAAGTGCCATAAAATTACAAGAATTCATTTCACTTTAATGGAACATAATGGCATCATTTGTAATTTTCTGTTCAATTTAAACCCCCTTTTAAGGAATTTCCACTACTTCTATCGAGCTTTTACATGGACCCACCCTCTTTACCACTTGGCAAGTTGGTGAAGATGATCATCAACCCTGTCACATTCTGTTGCCGCCGGAAAGTCTCTTGATGATGTGTGCAACCTGCAAGGTGGGAAAAGACAAAGAAGAGACCCGGAGCGGACTCCGAGGGGGGACTCTCCGATGCCAAAGTTAGTCCGGCGCACAGATGAATAGTCAGAGAAGGGGTACGGAGAGAACAGTAAGTAAAATTCAGAATGTTGTACCTGGGTCACCCTCTTCCCTTTTTTTACCTGGCACGGTTATCGAGGCAGTTGATAGCTTTCCCAGTCTCCCACCTTCTGACACGTAGTGGTAGTGGGGTCGGTTTTTTGCCTCAATGAGGGGGGACGTCCCCTAGTGGGAAACGAGATTCCCTCCTATGCGCCGTTTCCTCTAACGACTTTTTGGATCGTGTTCTGAGTGTTTGCTTGCCCTCCAAGTCAAGCTCTGTGACACGTGTCGCGTGATCTGTCTTGCTGGCTGCCTGCTGGGATTCTGCCACATGTCGACCACTTGTTGGTCGGATATTTTTGGGTGTATCACATCCAACACCCCCTATTGATTTAGCTTTGTATCTTAGGCTCAACATAGCATTGTTTTGCATTTGTTAGCTGCCAATTGTAATAGCATGACCACCTGGATGAAGCATCAATGTATAAGCTTACAAGCAAATGATATTTCTACTAGTTAACATGTTATTGCATAGTTTAGATCTTGGGGTAGATATTTTCTTCTTTCAAATTTTAACATACTATATTGCTTCATTGTCATGTTGATCTGTTTGCCAGAGATTCTGACACTTCCATTTATGTATTTTAACGTGAAAGTGATTAAGCATTTGCAGTTATTGTCTGTTCTTACAAAATGCAGAAGACTCTTCTAGTCACAGCTCCATAAGTTTTTTTGGTTGGTAGTTGTGTGTATTCTCATATGTAGCCCCTTTCTTCCCTCTCCCCCCTTTCTCCATCACAGAATTGGATCAGGGGCTTTGCTTCTCTTCAACAAATGTCTGTTGCTTGAAGTTGAGGTGATAAATTTTTCATGTGATTGATCTTGCTTAATTTTAAATTCCTTAATCCATAAGAGATTCTGACTATTTGCAGGATGTTAGACGGTATGATTCATTTTCTGCGATGTTGGAGTTAGAGTCCCTTCCAAAGGTTCTGCCTGGTGTAAATTCAATCGAAGAAGGCAAGGGCCAAGAGGCTCATCCTTTGTACTCCCTATCTTTTTTTGTTTTTTTGTTTTCTTTATGATCAATCATTGGTTTACATAGACAATGAAGGTTACATAGTAAACTATTGATAAGAAAAAGGTAAATGGCCGTAAGTAGTAGTCAATTTAATATAGTACTGAAATTGAAAGAACAAAACAGGACCTTTTTCACAAAGAATAGTTCCTAGATTTAAGAGAAATCACAGATAGCTGCAAATCAGATGGTCAGATCAGAATAGAACTCAGGTTGAATTCTGTTCTATGGGGGTGAACCTTAGATCAATCCGATGGACAAATCTGAGTTTAAGACCCAATCCTTGTTGCACTAGGAAAGGGGTATTTCAGTCAGATCTCAAATCAGTTTATCAAATCGAAAACAGAATATTGATCACCAATCGAATCTGATATATGACAGAATTATGGAAGAATGAAAGGTCTGAACTTGTTAATGGCAGGAAAAAGATGGAAGAATAAGAACAAACAGAAATTAAACACCCGGGCTTCACACTGCAAGGTTGTTCGACTGGATCAAACACCAATCTAAGCCTTGATCACACACAAGGGGTTCCTTGATCAAACACCAGAATTCTTCAATGGAGAAGAAGAGCAGCAATAGCCTTTTCATTAACCAATTTTCGTGTACAATGCTGGCCTCCCTTACAAACTTATATAGAAGACTCAAAAATTGACTCCTACACTAAAAAGGTAAGGCCTAACCCATTCTTTAACTAATAAGATAACTGTTAAGAACCATGGGATTGGAATATTCTTTCTTTATGTTTATGGTTTTATTTATTTTCCATTCTTTACTATTTTTCCCTTGGGGTTGTAATCATTATAAATAAAGTGGACCTCTATCATTAATGACAAGTCAAATCAATCTCCTGATTCTGATTCCGAATTTGGTATTAGAGTGCAAAATCCTAGGAAAATCTTTCTTGGTTTTTGCATAGTCCTCTCTACTACCACCGCCGCTTGCCTTGGAGGCTTTGCCTCCTCGTCTAGCATGGTAGACAATATTTGTACCATGCACACTTGATTTCTCCTTCCACCGTGCCTGCTCCCTGCGCTCTCGATTCCATTGCTGCTGACGTTGCTTGTTGACCGCCGACTCTCTCCCTATCGGCATCCTCTCTGCAGCCACCTCCTTTGCCCACTGCGACTTCTCGGTCGCCACACCAAATCCGCCGGCCCTTCTATTGTCGATGCTGCCTTGCCGCGACCCATCGTCGCCGTGCCTACACTGCCTGGCCTTCCTCTTGCCGGCGCCGTCTCGTCGCGACTAGTAGTCGCTGTGCCATCCCACTTGGCCCTCCTCTTGCCGACGCTGCCTCTTGCCTCGACCTCCATCGCTTCACCACATCCGCCGGCCCCTTCTCTGGCCGGTGTTGCCACTCGTCGGGACATCCAGTCGCCGCACCATATCCGTCGACCCTCTTCTAGCCGGCGTTGCCATCGTCGTGACCCGTAGGTCACCGTGACTCTCCACGGTCGGTGTTGCTGACTTCTCCTTACACTGCTTCTCATAGTTTTCATGGCGGTTAGGCGACCCAAGGCGTTGGAGAGGGTAAAAATTAAAGCTGACACCAAGTAGGCGACCAAGGTGCCCAAGTCGACCAAAGCGCCTGGACGCAGCGGCGCCTAGGCGATGCCTTGACAACCATGCTGCTTCTGAGTTCTCTTCTTCGTGGTTCCCATGGGTGATGAGAATACCAGTACCGTCACTTCTGGGGTTTTTGTAGGGCAAACTCTTGGTCGATCTAGCACCACTGGGCATCACAATCTTCAACTTGGACCTATTAAATTAAATGGTCAGAACTATCTCACTTGGTCCCGAGCATGTCTTCTCACACTTTAAGGACACAATTATTCTGGCTTTCTCATAGGAGACACTCCCAAACCAGTTGATCCTATAGCTGCTGCTACTTGGCTGTCCAATGATGCACTGGTAATGTCGTTCCTTCTGAATTCGATGGAACCCTTTATTAGTTCCAGTTTTGTTTTATTTAATTTGGCCAAGGAACTATGGGATGTCGTTCGCCAGACCTACTCCTAAGCAGGAAATTTTGCCTAGATATATGAAATACGATGTCAGGTTCGTAATACTTTTTACAAAAGGAGTTCTCCCTTACGGCATACTACTCTGTCCTGACTACCCTCTGGCAACAATTGGACTTCTACCAACCAGTTCCTATGGTCTGCCCTGATGATGTTGGCACCTTTTAAAAGGAACGGGAAATGGAGCGTGTATATGATTTTTTGACTGGTCTCAATTCTGAGTATGACCAGATTAGGGTGCAAATTTTGGGACGTGGCAGGTTTCCCACTCTTCTTCAGACATAATTTGGTTCAATCTGAGGAACACCGACGGACTGTTATGATGCCTCCAGTTGCTCCTATTCGGTCTGCACTGCTTACTACCCCTCCCTCACCTGCTCCGGCTCTTACAGATATCTCCAAGTCTTCCCCTACTGCACAAGTACTCGTGATGTGTGATTATTGTGGTCGCCCTTGTCACACACGGGAAACCTGTTGGAAGTTACATGGGCACCCTAAAAATGGGCGTAATCCTAAACTAGGCAGCAATCGTTCCCAGGCACACCTTACTGAAGCATCTGACACTGCATCTCCCACGTCTATTGTGGCATCTTTCTCTCCTGATCAGATGGCTGCCATCCAAAAATTGGTGACATAATTAGCTTCTACTTCTACCTCTTCCTCTTCGTCCAACCTTGCTCAGTCAGATTACTTTCTTGTTTCCTCCTCGAGTCCTTTGTCGTAAATTGACTCTAGTGCTACTGACCATATGACTAGTAACTCTGAGGTATTCCATACCTACACCCCTTGCTCTGGGCGGGATAAGGTATGCGTTGCCGATGGGTCTATGTCCTCTATTTTTGGTAAAGGTCCCATTTCATGTTCTTCTCATCTTTCGCTTTCTTCTGTTTTACATGTTCCCAAGTTATGTGCGAATTTATTATCTATTTATCGCCTAACTACTAAGTTGAATTGTTTTGTTCACTTCTTTTCTACTGACTATGTGTTTCAGGATCTGGTTACGGGCGCAAAGATTGGGTATGGTCGGGTCTGTGATGGTCTCTACTACTTGGATTCTCCTCCATCAACATCTCTTCCCTTTTCTGCTCACACCCTTCGTTCTGATAGTGCCTTGACCAAGCTTCAAAATTTGCATCGTTGCTTGGGACATCCTGGTTTTTATATTTTGCATTCTTTATTTCCAGACTTAGTTAAAATTTGTGGTTTGGAACAGCTTCATTCTGACGTGTGTGACTTTGCAAAGCACACTAGAGATTCTTGCCCTATTAGTAATGTTAAAAGTTCAACCTTTTTCTATTATTCATTCTGATGTGTAGGGTCCCTCTAGGATCGTTGATTGTAATGGATTTCGTTGGTTTGTTACATTTATTGATAATTGCACTTGTCTCACCAGGGTATATCTTTTGCACAATAAATCTAATGTTTTTGCTTGTTTCCAATCTTTTCATGCCATGCTTCATACCCGATTTAATGCCACCATTCAGGTTCTTCGAAGTGATAATGGCATTGAATATCTTGAGGATGCCTTTCAACAATACCTTCTTTCCCATGGGATTCTCTCCCAAACTTCATGTGTAAGAACACTTGAACAAAATGGCATCCCTGAGAGGAAAAATCAACATCTTTTAGATATTACCCGAGCTTTAATATTTACTATTGGGGTTCCTAAAACCTATTGGGGTGATGCTGTCCTTAACCCATTTCCTTCCACCCAGATCCGACCATTGCTTCCTCTCTACCCCCCAAAAATTTTGGGTGTGTTTGCTTTGCCCATAACTCGTCTCCCTCCAAATCCAAATTGGATCCTCATGCTATACAGTGCATTTTTTTAGGGTACTCGGCATCTCAAAAGGGGAACAAATATAATCATCCCCCCCTCCCGCCGCCTCTATATTACCCTTGATGTTACTTTCCATGAATCAGAACCATATTACACGACACCTCTTCAGGGGGAGAGTCTTGAGGAAGAAGAGGTGTCCTTACTACTATTATTGTTGGTAGTTTTCCTGTCCCTGTTCCTGCTGTTTCTACTTAGGGGGAGACACCTTCTGTCCCTATCCCAGACGTGATTACCTACACTTGGAACAAATCCAAGCTAAGGGATACCATGGCTGATCCGCAACCACTACCCATTGTGGTGTCTCCACCAGATCTGCCCTCTCCATTCGGTAACATTTCTCCTGCTACTCCTGTTATTGATTCTGCACCTATTGTTGCTCATGATGACCGTCCCATTGCCCATAGGAAGGGAGTTCGTTCATGTACCCAACATCCTATTAATCATTTTGTTTCATATAGTTCTTTATCTCCCTCCTATCAGGCATTTGTTTCTTCTCTGTCTTTTGTGTCAATTCCACATGATTGGAAGGAAGCCATCAAAGATCCCAAGTGAAAGGCTGCCATGGTAGAAGAGATGCAAGCCTTGGATAAAAATGGTACCTGGGAACTCACTCCTTGCTCAACAGGGAAGAAATTAGTAGGCTGCAAGAGTGTATTCACAGTGAAGCAGAAAGCTGATGGTACTGTTGAGAGGTACAAGGCACGTCTGGTTGCAAAGGGTTTCACACAAACCTATGGGATTGATTATCAAGAGACCTTTGCCCCTGTGTAATGAAGATGAACACGGTTAGGGCATTACTGTCCTGTGGTGCCAACTTGGGTTGGAATCTCCAACAATTGGATGTTAAGAATGCCTTCTTGAATGGTGATCTTGAAGAAGAGGTTTACATGGATCTACCTCCTGGGTTCTCATTCCCTTCAGCTACTGGTCAAGTCTGTAAGTTGAAGAAATCCTTATATGGACTCAAGCAATCTCCTAGAGCCTGATTTGGTCGATTTCTAAAAGCAATGCAAAAGTTCGGATATCGTCAAAGTCAGGGTGTCCACACTTTATTTGTGAAAAAGGATGGGACCTAACTTACCGCCCTTATTGTTTATGTCGATGACATAGTGATAATTGGGAATAGTGATGATGAAATCTTCCATTTGAAGTCCTTGCTCGCAAGAGAATTTGAAACCAAGGACTTGGGTCCCCTCGATATTTTCTTGGGATTGAAGTGGCAAGGTTTGCTAAGGGAATCTTTATTTCCCAGCGAAAGTATGTCTTAGACGTTCTCCAAGACATTGGCATGTTAGGGTGTAAACCTGCAGACTCCCCTATTGAGGTAAATCATCAGTTGTGCAGTGGTATGGGTGATCCGGTCAATAGAGAACAATACCAGGGACTTGTTGGTCGGTTGATCTATTTGTCTTATTCTAGACCTGACATTGCTTATGCTGTGGGAATTGTTAGTCGCTTCCTTCATGACCCCAGGACATCTCATCTCGAAGCAGTCAGTCGCATATTGCGATATTTGAAATCTGCCCCTAAGAAGGGTCTCCTTTTCTCTAGTAATGGGAACTTACAGCTTGAAATATTTACTGATGCTGATTGGGCAGGTTCCATTGATGACAGGCGATCTACTTTTGGATATTGCTTTTTTCTTGGTGGCAATCTTGTCACATGGCGAAGTAAGAAACAGTTTGTTATCTCTCACTCCAGTCCAGAAGCTAAGTTCCGTGCCATGGCTCAGGGCATCTATGAACTGATGTGGCTTAAAGGGATTTTAGGTGATTTGGGAGTTGTTACTGAAGATCCTATGCACCTTTACTGTGACAACAAGGCAGCCATTAGTATCGCCCATAATCCCGTCCAGCACGATTGCACCAAACACCTTGGGATCGATAGACACTTCATTAAAGAGAAGCTTGAAGGAGGAGTGATCTGCAACCCTTTTGTTAGTTCAGATAATCAATTAACTGATGTTTTCACCATGGGCGGAGGGCCTAAATTGTAAGATGTTCCATCCACTGGTCTCCAAGTTGGGCATGTTTGATATTTTCGCACCAAATTGAGGGGGAGCATTGAGAACCGTGGGATTGGAATAATTTCTCTGTATGTTGAGGGTTTTATTTATTTTTTCGTCTTTACTATTTTGCCCTTGGGGTTGTAATCATTATTAATAAAGTGGACCTCTGTCATTAATGACAAGTCAAATCATTCTCCTATTTCTGATTCCAAACTATAACATAGACTGACTAGGAAACTGAAATATTAAAGGAAACTAACTCAAAACCGGGCTGGACTTATAGAGTCCCAATCCAGTCTAACTAAAACACTTAATAACAATTAAAATAAAGAAATACAGACACTTAACTAAGTAATCCCGTATGCCTAGCCTCGACTCACATTATAGGCCCATTAAAGTGGCTCATTACAATGAAAACCCATGGGATCAAAGGCCCAACGCATACATAACCCAACCCAAAGCTTATTTCCAATAAAATAAGCCCATTTAGGTGATCTATTTGCATCACAAGTGTTGCTAATCCAGGCTAAAATAGTAGAATTGGTGAAGGTGCTGAAAAATCTGATGTCTCTGAAAATAAGGAAAAAAAAGTATATGCCGTTAGGAACTCAGTTTGACTCAGGCTGAAATAAATAATTATACGATTGGTGCTGGGAAATAAGCAGAAAATAGCAACAATTCATTGGAATTGTGAGAAGAAGCAAACAGCAGCACAAGGCAGAAATCCGCTAGGATGTGACCCTGAGAAGCTCCAGCAATACTCACTTGAATTTACTCAGTCTCTCAGTTCTCTACTCCCAAACTAAAAAAATGAGAATTACATCCTACTAGCTTGTCTATTTGCAAATCTCTAACTCTTAAGTCTTAATCCTAGACTTAATTCAAATAAACTGATTCCCAAAGCGACTATGACTCTAACTTGAGACTTAAAATTCATATGCTCAATGGGCTTTGCAAGTAAAAAAAGAGGAAAGGCTTTGCAAATTTGGGCTTATAGTAACCCATAAATTAAAAGCTCTAGTAACATGGAGTCATGAACCAACCGAACAGTCAAATGGTTAAGCTTTTTGTGTGCAATTACATATCAATTTGTGAAGACATTTTTTTTTCTAGGTCTGTTTGGATTGTTGCACCAGAATTGTTTCTACTTGTGCAACAAAATTTAAGGGGTAAGGGCTGGGCTCTGGAGTCGAACTTCTTAATTCCAAAACATATCTATAAAAGAAAACAAAGAAATGAATAAATAATTATTCAAGAGCTGATGTGGCTCTTGAGTCTGATTTGATACTGAATGAGAGGGTGGGAGTGGCGGATGAGCTGCAACAATGGGAAGAACACAGATCTTTGCAGGCCCAAGCTTGCATGTTTTTGGATCAACAACCTTCTCATTTGAACCAAGAGCTAGCTGTCATGCCCGAATATAGCCACAATAGGTTTACAGCTCTTGCGTGTGAAGAGGGTGTGACTGATACAGAATTAATGCTACAGAAGTGGGTGGATGTCAGTCAACACCCTGCCGTTGAAACTGCTGAAGTGTTGCATGGATCAGATCCTTTGCTAGTGGATTTGCCTTCCCAATCAGATATCCACATGTCCGGCAGTTTGTGTAAGAGAGGGAAAGAACCTTTTTCAGATCCGCATACTCCTTCCAATGTGAACACCACAGTCTCAAAGGTGCTTCAATTTACAAATGTGAACAGTCATAGTGAACCCCACTGCCAGGCTGGAGGTCAGTTCCTTCCAATTGGAGAGGGTCAACCAAGAACACATAGGACTCCTACCCACGTTGGAAGCCAGCCGCAGGTTACCAACGAATCAAGCTTAAGGCTTTTGCAATCTGAGAAGCACAAAGCCCAAGACTTTGATGAAGTTTCTGTAGCTCGAGGAGGTGAGATCCATGTAGTGCTTGAAGTTAATCCTGTTGATGCTGTTTCGGAAGCAATAGACAGTGGCCCGTCTTATGGTCCTTCCTCTGTTTTGAAGAATCAAAGTGGGAGATGGGTGGTTCCTCCTATTCCTCCCTACAACCCTAATGGGAAGAAGGTCAATTTTATATTCAGGTGATTAATGCTCTAAGCGGTGAGCCTATTGACCCGGGTTAGTTGGCCTTCTTTGAGCTGGGCTTGGCTCTCTGGTTCTTTGGTTTGCCTGGCTTGTTATTTTTGAGCCTTTTTTTTTTTGGGTTGGGCTTTGCCCCTTGTCTTGTCCCTGCTTTTGGTAGGGCTTGTGTCGTCTTTCGTTTGTAACCTCCCCTCCACCCTTTCTTCTCCCTTTGGTAATTGAATTATTTATTCATCCAAAAAAATAAAATACATAAATAGATAATAAATTACTTCATAGCCATGCATGTATGAACCATGATTCCTGTTGATGCCCAAAGTCAGATTCCCTTGCTTTTGTTCTGTCACATGCATTACTCTGAGTATCTAAACAAATAATAAAAGATAATTTCATCCATCAGGTTCTTGGTATTTAGTTATATGCTTTGCCTCCAAAGTTACTGAGCATTTGACATTTTCAGGTGTGCAAATCTATCGTAAGTTTTATACAGAAGAGAAGGAAAAGTCTAATGGTGTCCTTGCAATTTGCATTACAAAACCAACTTCTCAGCCTTACATTTCCCTTGCTGGCATAATTTCTGTGAGTATGCTTCTTATTTGAATTTTATGATTTCATAAGCCATATTGATTAAATTTTTTACAGACTAAGTTGTGGATGACTCTTTGCTAGTGTAGCTCTCTTTTTATCTACGAGGAGTGGTTTTTGCCCAAAGCTATGGTCTTTTCTGAAATTCCTGCTGTATTTCACATTTGACTAGCAATATTTTTGGAAAATTAATTTTTTGGTCCTTTGCAAGCTTAACATCTGTGAGTTAACTAAGAGATTCTTGAAGAGTTTAAAGAGGAAAAGAATGTGACTATATTTCTTAAAAATATAAAGAAAAAGGAAACTGTTTTTTTTTTTTAAAACAAGAAAAATAAACTTTATGTTTCTTAGTTTATCAGCGATCTTCTGTTCTTTCTCAGATTCGTTCTATTGAAAGCAAGGTTCAAGATATCGGTTTCGACCTGGTTGAAACCAAAATGGCTGAAATATGCCACTGACATGGTTGAAATGGCACTGAACTATGGTCCATTTCAGTGGAAAAACTGAAACATTGAACACCCCTCCATATCGTTTTGGCCAATGTAGAAAGCAAAATACCTGGTGGGTTCAGTCTAACATTACCATAGAGATCAGAATCCTATCAACAGAATTGTATGGCTCACAAAACTAGAGGCTTGAACATCAAGATTAGTCCCAATTTACAAATCTGTCAGCCGAAATCAACAGCAATAAATGATCCCCCTAGGCTCTTCAATATCCCCAAAAGTGATCTCAATCCAACGGTGGGATGGAGAGTAATAGGGTTTTGGTCAAATCAGGGTTAGGGTTTGATGTATGGGTTATGTCAAGTGAAGGTAGGGGAGTCTATCAGTGAAGGTCCTGAGATGTTTTGATGAATGGAAGTGTGTAAACTTGAATAAGCAGCAACTTAGGTTTAGGGTTTTGGAAAAGAGGAAAAGATGGATTTCTAGGGTTTGGCTGGACAGAAGTTAACCAAACTTGAATGGTTTTCTTAGTAGGGTATGAGGGATAATTGGCCAGATTTGTAGATCATTATGATGGTTGGTTTGGGCTGGGGAGAAATTAGGGTTTTGGGTTTTGATTTGAGATGGGGGGAATTAGGGTTTCAGTGGTTGGGATGGGCAGCAAGGGAGATCGAGTTCTGCTTATGGACAGGGGTGGTTGTGGTTGAAGTTTGATGAAGTTCTGATGGCTGATTAGGTCTGTGGGGAATTTAGGATATGGGAAATTTGAAAATAACAAAGGGGAAAACTAGGGTTAGGGTTGTAGAGGATTAGAAGAAGAAGGATGGGGATGGGGATGTCTCAAATTTACTGTAGTAGCAGATTACTCTTGGCAGCAGCTTGTTTGAGGATGAAACTTGAATAAAATTTGGATCTTTAACTAGAACTTCAAAGAACTCTTCAAGTAACTTGAAGGAGAGCTTCAAAAGAACCACCTCGGCTTCACACCACTAGGTGTCGATTGGATCAAACACCAATCCCACCAATGAACCACCCGGGCTTCCCACTGCAAGGTGTCAATCGGATCAAACACCGATCCCACCAGCTTTGATCAAACACAAGACAAAAATCTTCATTGGAGAAGAAGAGTAGCAAAAACTTTTCATTAATATCAAAATTCGTGTTCAATACTGTGCGAGCAGCAAAACTTTTCATTAATATCAAAATTCGTGTTCAATACTTTGCCCCTTTATAACCTTATATAAAAGACTCAAAATTAGATTCCTACACTAAAAAGGAAAGGCCTAACCCAATCCTTAACATATTAGGTAACTTAAACTGATTAGGAAACTGAAATAGACTCAAAACAGAGTCCTAATCCAGCCCGACTAAAACTCCTACACTAAAAAAAAAAGGCCTAACCCAATCCTTAACCTATTATGTAACTTAAACTGACTAGGAAACTGAAATAGACTCAAAACAGAGTTCTAATCTAGCCCCACTAAACACTTAAAAGAAAACTACTAAAAAATCACTTAAATTGAATCATTGGTTGAACCGGTTCAATTTATGAATAAAAACACCAAAATAAAATTAAGTACGGAACTAAAACAACTAATCCCGTATGCAACCTAATTACCCATATTTGAAGCCTATAAAGTAGCCTATTACATAGAAAACCCATGGGATCAAAGGCCCAACATGTATATAACCCCAACCTAGACTTATTCTTAATAAAACAAGTTTATTTTGGTGATGAATCTGCATTAGAGAGATATTGTATGTTCATCAAAATGACCACTAAGTTTCAGAATTAGTAACCTTAACTCCACACCAACACAGTAACTCACCATCAAAATAATATGTCATCCACTAAATAGCTGAAATAACATGTATCATACTCAAGGTATTCCAACCAGCAGAATCTTCAAATCAGCAGCACTCCAAAATTAGAAACTAAAGGCCAAAACTTCAATGAGCAACAGCCATCGATGGACGCCATGGATGGAGCCCAAACTGCTATTGAGGGAACTAGGGAAGGGTCTGGGATACTCTTTAACAATTCAAAAGTTCAATCTCAATGGATGGCTGGATGTGGAATAATGGCTCTTCCACAGAATTAGAAACTATGTGAAGAATATTAGCAACTTGCAGTCACAGCTCTATTCAGCCAAGGGATGAGGCTGAAACCAATATAAAAATGAAGGTTAGAAGATGGGTAATGGAATACCAGAATACTGCCTGAAGTTAATGGCCATTGGCTAGATTAAGATTATCATGACCGGAAAAATCTGATAGAGAACTTCAAACGGTTGGGTATTGTGTCCATCAGATACAAAATATATGGTTGAGTTTTAATTAATTTGCATTTTATGGCGATAGTGTGTCCAGAGGTATGACGTCAAAGTGTTTGCAACTAGGTACGGAGTTGGGCTCTCTGTTAGCATGTTTGCCACATTGTGTGTTTTCATATTGTTTTGAGGATTGTAATATGAAGTTTACATGATTGGTACTGGTTATGGGAGTTCATATTGTATAAGATGTAATTAAGTAATAATGTTTCTTTAATGAGATAAATGAAAATTACTCCCTCTATCTTTTTGAGAATGATGTACTCCCCTTAGGCAATTCAAATTGGTTGCATTGAATTTCTCAAGTTTCTTTTATGATGTTATATTATTTTTAATTAGATGTATAGGTCGTGATGTATGAAATTTTCATTTGGAAGCATGGTGGAATGTATGCATGTGATGTATGATGTAGGAATTATTGCATTGAGTGGAGCATGATGATGGCTTTATGTTCCCATTATGAGTTATGGAATTCAGTATTTTATATCTTTGAATGACTAGTATGATTTCATCGTTGTTCTAAAATCTTATTTAGCATGCATACTTCCTCCTAGATATCTTTAGTATCACAAGTATCCTGATATTGTTGAGGAAATTTTTTCTACTATTATAGTATTATTCCAAGCACACATACATTTACCTATCTGAGTTACTTGCAGTTTGCAATGTCATTGGTAAACAGTGTGCAAGTAATAACTGTTTCTAACTTTTATCCAGGGATTGAGTTACGACGGCATACGTAGACTTTTGGGCTTGGCCCATACTGTGGGTTCAGCTCCTGATGCACTTCCTCCACCAAGATATGCTCTGCTATCATCTTTTGTGATGCCTCATAAGTTAAATGTAAGTACTTTCTTGACTAATCATTTCGTTGCCTAAACTATGATTAAGCTCAGCTATTATCAATTCATTCATTCTAATTTATTATGTATAGAGAAGTAAAGATTGCCATTTTATATGGTTTCAGTGAGGAATACATTGCAAGCTCGGTCTAGATGATTGTTCTTATCACGATCAGTGGGTAGGGAAGAAGCTGGCTTCTTGAATGGCGGTAAAGGCATGCTCATTTAATGAGCCCACCTAGTAGGGGAGGGGGGGGGGCGGGGCTGGGACAAAATTGACCCAATTTGATTTTCTAGGACCTAGCTTTCTAGCTTTTTAAAGATTCTAATGGAAAGGATTATGACGAGTGAACTGTCCAGGTTTTGGTTCAGATTGTATCATTTGGGTGACCTTGGTGATAACAGTTTAAATGACTGTTCCTTGGCAGTTGGCACATTGAATGTATGCTAGGTGTCCTGAATTCATTATCCTCAATATTTTATGTAGTGTTATAGTTATAAGTATTGAATTGCTTTGCTTTGCTTGTCAGAGTGGATCAAGGAAACATATTCTTGCTTAATCTATATTTATTTCCTTACAATGTTCAGGAACGTTGCCTAAATTACTCGATTGCTTGATACTGTTTGTCTTCTGTGGTTTGAGGTTAAAGGTAGTACCTTAACCAAGGGTGCAAGGGCATTGGCTAAGCATGTTAACAGGAGTGGTGATGGATGGTGGGGTAATTTTGATGGAAATGGTAAGCATCTATTCAAATATGGCACCCATGTTACTGAGGATTGTTTTCTACAATTATCCTAGTCAATTTGCATTATGGCATGCTGTTATTCTCAAGACGATTATGAATATTGCCATGCTTGCTTGTCTCTCTCCCTCTCTCTTGTGTTTGTAATAGAAATCCCTTTGGTCCATTATTTAAATTATTATTCCTAATATGTAGTTAGACTTTACACTACTGATGATAAGCACAGATTGCTTAGTCGGTAAGCACTTTTACAAGTAGTAGTTCTAAAATAAGATTGATTGAA
This sequence comes from Telopea speciosissima, assembly GCF_018873765.1. Lineage (NCBI taxonomy): Eukaryota > Viridiplantae > Streptophyta > Magnoliopsida > Proteales > Proteaceae > Telopea > Telopea speciosissima. The sequence goes on from NW_025317442.1 coordinate 71,124, forward strand.
GGATGCTAAAAGCACTCAATATTCAAACATACTTTAGACTTCCTGGTGCTGGAAGGTTTGTCAAACCCACCAAGACCGGCTGGGTGCGGATCCAAATCCTAAAGGAAAGTAGTTCTTTTCTTCAAGGGCTGCCTTGTCTTTTCGATCAATTTTATGAAAACATGTGGAACCTGACTTGATAATGAAGTCCGAATCCTGTGAAACTTCACAATCACACAGGAGACCAGAAAAAAAAAAGGGGAGAGGAGAATCCTGAAACAAATGATACCAAAATCTTGAAAATCAGATCTTGTTAGCGTCAACAGAGATGCTAGATGATAAAGCTTTATGGTAGAATTGAGAAATGGCAAGAAGGATTGATTGCAGATTCTAAATGGTGCAAATAATTAAAGCACAATAGAGTCTTCCATGTGAATCAGCAGACAGTAGATCTCATTAAAGTGGCAGAACATGAATTTCCAGTGACAGGGTTGCACCAACATTGCATAGAAAGATGCCATGGTGCTTCACTGGTAAAGCCTATGGAAGTTGTACCCCAGATTGGGGGTCAAATTCCATTTTCACCTAATGCTCTTACAAACATAATTGTAATGACGACAAGGTGAGCCAAGGCGATGGTCAGTTGCCATGGTGCCTAGGTGGGACCAAGTTTGATGCAGCACAGCCTAGAGTCATAGATTTTCAAATGTCGAACTACAAGAACAGGTGGTGGGGTATGGGATAGGATTTGTTGCATCAAGAAACTGTCTGGTGGATCCACCGAGGATGTAGCTTGCGCAGAGGAACATATAAGCAAGGGAGAGCCAGTCTTCTCCGGCGAGGGACTCTCCGATGCCTAAGTCAGGTCTCTTTAGCAGCAGACAAAGTAATAGAATTCAAGATGATCATTGTGATCTATATATATATATATATATATAATGTGAACTGTAGGTAGAGGCAGTGATGGAGAGTCTCATATACTGAATCTTATATTCGTGGTAGGAGATTTCATGGCAGAGTCCTTGTGGGAAAGTTTTTCCCTAGTTAGTAGGAGTCGTCAGTTTCCATATCACCGCCCTTTGGGGGGATATGGCTTCCTTGTAGGACTGCAGTGCTAACCGTCTGATATATTAGGATTTGGATAGATAATCTCCCGTGTGGGGGAAGGCATCCATTTATAGATGAATCTCTTGTCCGGGTTGGTTGGATACTATGTGAGTTTGACCCGACAGGTTTATCCATCGGACTGTCCATGATAATTGCCACGTGGCGTGCCACCATTAGATGGCCATATTTAGGTATATCAGGGTTGAACAGGGTTTAAGAAATGGAAGTGTTTACATGAGAGGGCTGTCCACATCCTGTAACCTTTAACAAGAAAAAATAAGGGGAATAATTATCAGTTCTGTGAAACAAGAATAGTAAAAAGAGGAAACCAAGCATAAAGAAGAGATATAAAGAGGAAAGAAAAATAAAAAAATATAAAAAACTATTAGACAAAGGAATTGAAAAGAAGAAAACAATGAAGAGAATCCCGAAATAGGTAAGAAAAGTTGGTCAGGAAAGAACAAGAAGATCTTCGGGCACGACTGAAACTAAAGTAGCAGAAACCAATTAACCAAACTCAAAATCTTTATTCAGTCTCTTATAGTCCAGAGGGTAGGGAAAATATGCTTATATGGAACCCTTAAAATCTGACTCCTACTATGTCCAGAACTTCCCTGGTCATAATGTGGCTCAAATTATTACACCCGTGCCCCAATCTGTACTTATTGTACTAGTGTGCATGTTATAACGTAGCTTGGACAGCCCTTCGGAGTCCCGGAGGAAGACTTTGATTAGGTAAGCTTTAGACTTCGACTTCGTACCTTGTTGTATGCCCATCTTGCATGATTGGTTCTTGACCATTGTCTTAGCTTCTATGTACATTATTTTTATTCTCGCATGCCCTCCTTTCATGTACAAACACCCCGGAGGAAAACCACGTGCCATCCGGAGTCAATTCAATTCTGGTTTGCTGTCAATGCACTACAGCCATCTTTGAACCCAATTTCAAGGGCCTTCCTTTCTGATTTAGTCAGATTTCTTCATGAAAAATGTAGCCCTTTGAGTCTAGTTTATAATGCATTTTGAATCGCGTCATTTCGTTATGTATTGACTGAGTTATGACCAAAACAATGAGCGGAGGTCTGCTGTATTTTGCCCTTGCGGATCATGCCTGGGTGGCCTGCGGACGAAGTGCATCAACCGCAGCCGCATCATCCGCAGAGGCTAAAAACAGCCTGATTTTACACTTTTGACTTGGGCTTGAACCTAGGGTTTAACCACAGCCTAACCTAAGGTTATGTATGCCCTAATAGACCTAACTAAACCCTAAGATGGAAACCCTAAGACCTATTTGGAATCCCAAATGTTTGAAACCCATTTTGGACCTTAAAACACCCCCAACCAAACACACTCTAACTCACTTAGCTAAACCAAGCAAAACCCTATTCCTCTCCTCACTTCTATCATTTTTAACACCTGAGAGAGGAGAGAAAACGTGGGAGACTAAGGAAGGAGGAAGAAGGAAGGAGAAGAAGAAGGTAGAGAAGGAGGAGCCCCAACCTCCATTGGAGCCTCTCTTGAGTGCAAACCACCTCGCAATCAGCTGGAGATCCAAGCTTGGAGTTAGGAGCTCGTGGGAAAGAAGAGTTGCAACCCCATTACAGCCTTGAAGCTTGCCCCCTTTGCTGCCCTAAGCTAACCCTATTGTAAGTAAGCTAATTCATACATATTCTAGGTGATTTTCATTTGGATTTGATTGAAACCCTACCTAGGCCTTAGCCAAATCTTAGGGCTTCTTACCCTACTGTATTTAGAACTTCTATTGGGTGTTAATGACACCCATCAATGGCCCCAATCGATGGATTCTCAGTTCCATGATCCAAATACCATTAAACCCTCTTGAAGAACCTCCAATTTGAGGATTCTTGTTGTTGGAATCTATCCAATTTTTAAACTAACCATAGGGCTTCTTCCTTTACTGTAGTTAGACCTTTTATTTGGTGTTATTGATGATTAATTGTGACCCCAATCTACTAATTCCCCAACCCATGACCAAACCACCATGAAACCCCATTGTACAACTCCCAAATTGAGTAATTCTTGATGTTTAGGACCCAATCCCTCTTAGGGAATCTTAATTGAATCAAATACTTGTGATTATTAACATTTTAGAAGGCTAATTATACTCCCCAAATGATCCTCCTGCAGTCCCAAGGGCTTGAGCCAAGGCTGGAATCAATCCAAGCTGTAAAACAGCCTCTGCGAGCCAACGGACGATAGCCTTTAGACAATAGGTATCAGCCGCTGCCCATTGTCCGCTGAGGCCAATATGGTGCAGGAATGTTGAATCTTGCGGATAATAGGCTGCGGACGATACGCATCGACTGCTAGCCTATTGTCCACTGTGAACAGAAACAGAACTGTAGTTAGATTTTAGCTTTAGGATTTGATCGCAAACCTTATCTCACCTATTGTACACCTATGGAATGACTTGTTAGGATAATCTAAATCTACGACGAAGGCGTACGTTGCACAGAACCCGAGATTGCATACTTTATGATAATTGTAAGTGGATTAGACAGTTGACCTTATTTTATGGAATGCTTTTGTGTGGATTGCGTAGGATGCCATTCATGCATGTGAAATGTTAATTATTATATGCTTATGAATATGCGGGAACATGTGGTTATGAGTTTGGATAAAACGATGAATGAGGTAGTTGGGTGAAGGTGGAATACATGTATCATGTTGAATGCTAGAGAATTAGGACATGTTATTGAATGGATTATGGTGATGTTGGTTATTGTGAATTGGTGAATGAAATGAATATGCGAATATGTGGTGAATGTTATTGATGGGAGCCAAGTGCCGTGAGTGATGCCGGACTTGGGATCGCCATGAGATGGAAATGTGAATGGTAAGTGAGAATGATGTATTGTGAATGATATGTGAGAATGTGATTGATGATATGTGTTGGTGCCGTGGATTTGGATTGGGATGTGACCGGTCGACCGTGTTTTCGGTATCACACCCAATCTACTTGTATGTGTACGTGTAAGTTAGAGGGGGCGAGAGTATAGGTGGGCTCACCGGTATTTCGGCACTATGGACTCGACCATAGTTGTCATGGCGTCGCCATGGCGTCCCTCTTCGATTTCTTCTTCCCCTCTTCGATTTCTTCTTTCCCTCTTCGATTTCTTCTTCCTGTCTCTCTGTCTCTGTTTTGCAACTAAGAAGTCGCCAGATCTGATTCTAGGAATTAAATACTCCTTGTTTAGTTGATTTCTGTGATGAGTTCTTGCTGGAATTGATAGAACATGATGTGGCGATGCTTCGCCTGAAGGTTTAGACTGGACCGAGAAGAGTTGAAGGAGTTATCTCCTTCGTACTGCGCTGTTTTCCGTCCTAGGCTGAAGTCGTAAGGTTGAAGACAACCATAAATCCATAATCCGATCGTGGGTTATTACAAACCCTTATTTTTGCCTTTTTCCTAAAGTACCCTTCTCTTCTTTTATTCCCCTTTGTCCATACTTTACACATCCCTCCAAGTTTACCCTTAGTCATTAAATCAAAACCCTTTTATGCCCTTTCTTAGATTCTGCTTAATTACAAGATTGCCATCCTTAAAACTTGAGAAACAATAGAGAAAAAATAAAGCATGGCTTGAGTATACATCTAATAAAACATTAAAAATAGAGAAAATAAAAAATAAAACATGGTCGACCTGCTCGCCATGTCGATATATCGACGTGACACCCCTCCACCGACTTGGATCGCCGTGACAACTATGGACTTGACCTCTGGCCTATACGTATGCATGTACCTTTATGCATTTAGATGCATATGGTTAGGATCATACTCCCTTGTGCTACACCCCTTACCAACAGGGGGAAAATTGTTGGGTAACCGAGGGTAGCTTCTGATGGATTGGGGTGCCATTCTCAACAGACCACCGGTATTTGGGTAAGAGCTAGGATTATATCGGGGGCTTGCAGACAACCCGGTGAGGGGGTCCGGTCTCGCAGGTTTCCAACTGCAACTAGGGTGTCATTGCCGAATAGTTATCTGTGTGGACTCTGGAGGCCGGGGATGCCACCCAAGAGACGTTGCAGTAGCACTTTATCCTAAAGACTTAGGCATTCTGTTTGTTAGGTGGATAATAATAAAATGATTTCATTATACATTCCTTGCATCCTGGTGGATTGTGCATACATGATTGTCTGTGTTTGCTTGTATGGTTTTGTTAGATATATGGCCAGAATACCGTGGGGGTATTCTGGACCTCTTTTCTTTGTTATTTTATTAGTTTTGTATTATGTGGTTTAGTCCCACATTGCTACCGTACAGATGTTTACTGTTTTATTACTCTTATAAATAAAGAGTGCTTGGGATGAATAGATCATCCAAGCTTTCCCTAATTTTAAATCTGTCTACATGGTATCAGAGCAAATTTCGAGTTAGGGACAAAACCCCTCCTTCGAATTTCAGTTTTCTTCTCCCTCTCTCTTTCGATCTTCTTCTCTTCTAGTTCTCTCTTTCTTCTCCCTTGTTCTCCATTCCCATATTTTTTTTAGGGCAGCACTGATGAGGTGATCATACGATCCAGTTGCTGCCCCCATTACCTCTTTTATGCACTATAATTCTGCTCGATAAGGACCTGCCAAGCCTGCCTGCGATATTGGATCTTCAGTTTTTTTGGAGCTTGCTTCTACAACAACTACAAGGCATTAACTCCTTCCTTTGAAGACCACAAACTGCAGCAGGATTCCTTTTTTATTGGTTCAGTTCTTATCTACAGATTTGAAGACCTCCTTGAGATCGATCCTACTATCACAGGGTTTTTTGCAAAACCCTGACACCTATCGATCTTGGAGTTGTTGCAGCCCAGTGTTCTTGATTTTTCTGCAGGCTGTTTCTTCCAGTATAGAGGGTTAATTGACCTCAGTTGAAGCCATTTTTCTGCAGAATTTTGGACTCCTTATTATCCTCATCGATTTCAGCAATTCAGGTTTTATAAAAAAAAACCCTGATATTATCGATATAGGACTCTTCACTGGTGCTGTCTCTGATTTTTGGAGTTAGTTCAGCCTTCACTTGAAGACATTATTGGACTTCTTTACTGGCAGTATGGGTGACTCTCTTGATTCTTCAGCTACTTCAGATCAGCCACCTACCGATGGTCACCACAAGACTGACTACCACAGCTTCACACCAAATCCTATTAAACTTGATGGCTCGAATTACCTTTTATGGTCCAGATCTGCCTCTTTTGCCATTGCTGGCCGTGGTCTCACCAGCCATATTAATGGCACTAGTGTTCAACCTACTGCCCCAGGCCCTGCTCAGGACAGGTGGCTCGCTAATAATGGTGTTCTCTTGTCCTACTTAATTGGTTCAATGACTACAGATTTGCAGCATAACTTTCTTCTTCTAGACACAGCTGCACAGATTTGGGCTGCTTGCAAGGAAACCTACGGGCAGCTTGGCAATGATGCCCAGGTATATGAACTTAAGCGAGAAGGTCCTCCATACCACTCAAGGTGAACTTTCAGTTCAAGTACTATGCTACTCTACGCAGTGTGAGCGCAATTAGACCACTTCTCTGACTTCCACCCGTCTACAGTTGCTGATATTGCTTCCTATAAGAAGCATGTGGACAAGATCGGGGTCTATGATTTTTTGGCTAGCTTGAATGTGGAGTATGATCCAATTCGTGTTCTAGTGTTGGGCCATAAGCCTTTTCCCACACTCGAACAATCTTATGCATTGGTTTCATCTGAGGAGAACCGTAGGGCTGCCATTTTGCACCCTCCTATTACTGATAGATCAGCTCTCAAGGCTGCTGCCCCGGCCTCTTCTGCACCTAGTGGCACTGCTTCTCTTGGTGATTCTACTATAGGGACTGTTGTTTGTGAGCACTGTCACAAACCCTATCACACCAAAGAGAAGTGCTGGAAACTTCATGGGAAACCGGCTGATTTTGAAGCTAAGCGGGCTGCCAAGACAAAGATAAAGACAAAGCCCAAGGCACATCAGACTGCGACTGTTACTGCAGCCCCTGCTACTGAAACTGGTCTATCCCAGGATGATATACAGGCACTCCTACGTATGCTCAGGACTTCCGCTGCTGCTGCCTCTACTACATCAGCTACTGCCAATTCCTCAGCTCCTTCAGGTTCACACTTTGCCCGGTCAGGTATTCCATTTGTAGGTCATTGTGCTTCTGTGGCTTCCCATCCTTGGATCATAGATTCTGGAGCTACAGATCATATGACCGGTTCCTCTAGTCTGTTTCACAGATATTCTCCCACTTCTGGGAAAGATAAGGTCAAAGTGGCTGATGGGTCCCTTTCTTCAATATCTGGAAAAGGACTCATCAACTGCACTTCCTCTCTTCCCTTGTCTTCTGTTTTACATATTCCTAATTTTACTGCTAATCTTCTTTCCATTAGTAGTATTACTCGTGATCTTAACTGCAAAGTCACTTTTTTTCCATCTCATTGTGTGTTTCAGGATCTGGACTTTGGGAAGACGATTGGATTGGGTAAAGTGCATGGTGGCCTGTACCTGCTTGATGACGGTCGCTTCTCTCCACCACCATTGCCTTCTCCGCTGCATCAGAACTCCTTGGTCTCTTCTGAACTTTACCAGTGGCACTCTCGGTTAGGTCACCCCCTTTTAGGAATTTTAGCTCATTTATTTCCTAGTTTGGTCACCCTACATACTAAGGATGACTTTTTTTATGAGGCTTGTGTTTTGGCCAAGCAGACACGTTCAACTTATCCTATTTCAAATAAAAGGAGTTCTTCTTGTTTTAATTTGGTACATTCTGATGTTTGGGGCCCTAGTCGCAAGCCCTCTATTTCTGGTCATCGCCAGTTTGTCTCTTTCATTGATTGTCATTCTCTGAACACTTGGGTATATCTTTTGCACACTAAAAATCAGGTTTTCTCATGTTTTCAGCATTTTCATATGATGATTCAAACTCAGTTCCAGTCTACTCTCCAAATATTGAGAAGTGATAATGGAACCGAGTTTACTGAATCACAATTTCAAAAATATTTGGCTGATCATGGCATTATTCACCAAACTAGATGTGTTGAAACCCCTGCCGAGAATGGTGTGGCAGAAAGAAAAAACCGCCACTTGTTGGAAATGGCTCGGGCTTTGATGTTTGCGAGGAATGTTCCTTCTCAATATTGGGGGGATGCGGTTCTCACTGCCGCCTATCTCATCAATAGGCTCCCTTTTCGAGTTCTTAATTCCCGTACCCCCTCTGATATTTTACTGGGCCATTCCTCTTTTATTATCCCTCCCAAAGTATTTGGGTGTGTGTGTTATGCTAGGGATACCAGATCTCCAGGCAAGCTTGAGCCTCGTGGGCTCCGTTGTATTTTCTTGGGTTATTCTCCAACCCAGAAAGGTTATAAGTGTTACCATCCCCCTTTCCGTCATACCTTGGTGAGTATGGATGTTGTTTTCCATGAGACCCTTTCTTATTATTCTTCACTACCTCTTCAAGGGGAGAGTTCTAGTGAAGATGTGCCCTTTGAGAGTCCTCTACTAGAGATTCCTCTAGCTGCTGTCCAGCCTCCTTTGATGGCACCCACGGCTGCTGCCCAGCCTCCTTTGACTGATGCCCAACCTCCTTTGGATGATGTCCAACCTCCTCCGGCTGTTCCTCCCTCACCTAATGGGAATCCTTTACAGGGGGAGACCATAGAAAATATTGTTGTTAATGTTCCTATTCGGGGGAGCTCGACTACCCGAGAACTATTGGTGAATTTGAAGAGAATTGACAACTCCAACATACTTACCTACACAAGGGGCAGAACCAACAGAGGGCAGTTGCAATCCACTTTAGCACCAATACCCATCCAATTGCCGGCTCCAGATCCAGATCCTCCATCTCCTAGTAATCCCTCTTCTTCCAACCTACGTATTGCTCACCGCAAAGGTACTAGGACTTGTACTTTACATCCCATATCTCGTGTTGTTTCTTATAGTCCTCTTTCTCCATCTTTTCGTGCTTTTGTATCTTCTCTTTCTTCTGTTTCGATTCCTAAAACTTGGCAGGAAGCATCTACAGATGGAAAGTGGACGTCAGTAATGTTGGAAGAAATGAGAGCACTACATAAAAATAATACATGGGAGCTTGTGACTCTTCCTCTGGGAAAGAAACCAGTTGGATGTAGATGGGTCTTCGTGGTCAAACAGAAGGCTGATGGTTCTGTGGATCGATATAAGACACGTCTGGTTGCAAAGGGGTTTACTCAAACTTATGGAGTTGACTATCAGGAGACCTTTGCACCAGTGGCGAAGCTCAACACTGTCCGGGTGCTATTATCTTGTGCTGTAAATCTTGGGTGGGATGTTCAACAGTTAGATGTAAAGAATGCTTTCCTCCATGGGGAGCTTGAGGGGGAGGTATATATGGACATTCCACCAGGCTTCTCTGATGACAGGACCAAGGGCAAGGTTTGTAGACTGAAGCGTGCACTTTATGGGCTGAAACAGTCACCTAGGGCATGGTTTAACAGATTTCACAAGGCTATGATTTCAGCAGGTTATAGGCAGAGTAATGCTGATCACACTTTGTTTATCAGACGAGTTGGTGACAAGGTAACTCTTCTCATAGTCTATGTGGATGATATTGTGGTCACTGGTAATGATGGTGATGCTATCAGGGATTTGAAGCTCCTCCTTGGCCGTGAGTGTGAGGTCAAAGATCTTGGTCCTCTGAAATATTTTCTAGGGATAGAAGTTACTCACTCTTCAAAGGGCATCTTTCTTTCTCAAAGAAAATATGTCCTTGATCTATTGACTGAAACAGGGCTGCTAGGCTGTCATCCTTCAGATACTCCTATGGATGCTACTACAAAACTTAGGGAGAAAGAGGGTGAGCCTGTTGACAAGGGTGTTTATCAGCGGTTAGTGGGCAAGTTAATCTACCTTTCTCACACACGACCTGACATTGCAGTTGCTGTGAGTTTGGTGAGCCAGTTCATGCATGATCCCTATTCCTCTCATATGGATGCAGTCCGTCGTATTTTGAGGTATTTGAAGTCTGCTCCAGGAAAGGGAATCCTTCTATCTCCCACGGGTCACCTTAAGATTGAAGCCTATACCGATGCCGATTGGGCTGGTTCTCTGACAGAAATCTATCTCGGTTCTGTTCCTTTGTTGGTGGGAACCTTGTCATATGGCGTAGCAAGAAGCAGAATGTTGTGGCCAGGTCCAGTGCTGAAGCCGAGTTTCGTGCGATGGCCCAAGGAATTTGTGAACTTCTGTGGCTTAGAGGATTATTGCAGGATATCGGTGTTGCTGTCCATCTTCCCATGATGCTTTATTGTGACAATAAAGCAGCCATTAGCATTGCTCATAACCCTGTCCAGCATGATCATACTAAACACATGGAGGTTGACAGACATTTCATCAAGGAGAAGCTTGAGGCCGGCCTCATTTGTGTTCCCTTTGTGAAGTCTTCTGATCAACTGGTTGATGTGTTCACTAAGGGACTGAGTAGCAAGCTGTTTCATCCTATCTTAGTCAAGTTGGGCATGCATGATATATATGCTCCAACTTGAGGGGGAGTGTTAGATATATGGCCAGAATACCGTGGGGGTATTCTGGACCTCTTTTCTTTGTTATTTTATTAGTTTTGTATTATGTGGTTTAGTCCCACATTGCTACCGTACAAATGTTTACTGTTTTATTACTCTTATAAATAAAGAGTGCTTGGGATGAATAGATCATCCAAGCTTTCCCTAATTTTAAATCTGTCTACAGGTTTAATCGCTCACTGGGCTTAGTTGGAAGCTCATCCTTCGAGGGACTGCTTTTTTTAGGTGTGGATGCAGGTGTAGTTGAACCAATCGAGGTCGACCAGGAATACCAAGGCGGTGAGGTGTACGAAGCCTGGGGAGTTCCTGGTGAGGAGGATCATGGATGTGTCTACGAGGCAAGTGCCTACGGGGCACAGTAGTGCGGGCTATGGGCCCAATGGACTTGATTTTACTTTATGTTTATTTCTAGATGTTAATTGAGAACCATGTAATTATTGGCGAGGTTTAACTGTTGGTACTTATATGTAAATATATTTCTTGGTATTGGAAACATTGTGGTTATTGAGTTAAGCCAATACTTATACTTATATTATCATCTTAGCTTCGATCTTTATTACATACTACTATCATTTATGCATTAAATATCTTCTGCTGCAACTCTGAATTATGATTTGATTGTGGGATTCGTGACCTGGTACTGCAAAGCGTAGATCCTTGGGGTTTGTGTGGAATACCGGGGGTATTCCAGTCACACATCCCGAGGTATACGGAGCGGGGTGTGACACAAATCACTACCATCCTTAGGACTCTGACCACTGGATCCAATATAAGAAGGACCCTCTTCAAATCAAACTAGAATTGGTCACTAGAGATGGTAGTCTGTGTTGCCCTACCCCTTGGAGAGCCCAACTCTCTCCAACCAAACCACTCATTGTTAGCAAACATAGATCTCAGGCCAACCATCTTATCCTAAAAGCTTTGCAATGCAATGAAGTTGGTAAATCGAGTAATGCCAGGTCTCACCAAATCCCCTTTTCATTTCTCCCTCAATAAATTAAAGAATATTCATGGTTATTGGAAATTTAATAATAAAGAGAAAAGAGGAGAAAAAAAGGGAGAGAAGAGAATTATAGAGGCTGTAAACTCTTGGGAGTTTAACCAATAGGTTAGAACTCCCCCACTTCATTAAATAATAACCACAAGAGTAACCCACAAGAAAAGACCAAAAAGACCCCAGAAGGACCCATCTCGGTATTAGCTCTAGCGCTAATACCGAGATCCTCTTGGATCACGATACTTCTAACACTCCCCCTCAAGCTGGAGCATAGATGTTAATCATGCCCAGCTTGTTACAAATATACTCAATCCTCCCACTCCCTAAAGCTTTAGAAAAACATCCGCCAACTGTTCTCCTCTGTGAACATGCTGTGTAGAAATGAGTCCTTGTTGCAGCTTCTCAGGAACGAAGTGACAGTCAACTTCAATGTGCTTCGTCCTTTCATAAAACACTGGATTGGAAGCAATGTGGACAGCTGCTTGGTTGTCACACCACAAATGCATTGGAGTAATATCAACAAAACTAAGTCAAGAGTTGCTTCAGCCACATCAGCTCACAAGTAATATGAGCCATAACCCGATATTCTGACTCGGCACTGGACCTCACCACTACTGTCTATTTCTTGCTCTTCCATGAAACAAGATTCCCACCCACAAAAGTGCAATATCCAGTAGTCGACCTCCTATCGACAGGAGACCCAGCCCAATCTGCATCAGAAAACCCTTCAACACGCCCATGCTCATGATCAGAGTACAAAAGACCACGGCCTGGAGCCTTCTTCAGATAATGTAAAATCCGAATGACAGCATCCCAATGAGATGTCTTGGGAGAGGACAGAAACTGACTCACGATACTAACTGGAAAAGGAATGTTAGGTTGTGTGATCGTCAAATAATTTAGCTTACCTACCAGCCTGTGATACTTCTTAGGATCACTCAACACGTCACCCTCATCAGCCACAAGCTTCTCATTAGGATCCATTGGAGTATCCAAAGTTTTAGAACCTAACATACCAGTCTCTATGAGTAAGTCTAAAACATATTTGTGCTGTGAAAGAGAAATGCCTTTGCTCGACTGAGCAACTTCAATACCCAAGAAATACTTCAATTTTCCAAGATCTTTGGTTTCAAACAATTGTTGCAAATGTGCCTTCAGCTGCACAATGCCTTCAGCATCATCTCCCGTGATGACCATGTCATCCACATACACAACCAAAAATATCCTACCCGCCTTGGAGAGATGATAGAACACCGAATGATCACTATCACACTGCAACAGACCAAACTGAAGAACAACACTGGTAAATTTACCAAACTAACACCGAGGAGACCGCTTCAGCCCATACAGTGACTTGTTCAACTTACAAACCAAACCAGACTCCCCCTGAGCAATAAACCCAGGAGCTTGCTCCATATATACCTCCTCATGTAAGTCACCATGAAGGAAGGCATTCTTCACATTCAACTGATAAAGAGGCCAGTGATGGGATGTTGCAAGAGAGATCAAAATACGGATAGAAGCAAGTTTGGCAACAGGAGAAAAAGTATCTAGGTAATCAACCTCATAGATCTGGGTATACCCCTTTACTACCAAACGTGCTTCCAAACGAGCAAGAGAACCATCAGGGTTAACTTCACAACAAACACCCATCGACAACCAACAACAGTCTTACCTGTAGGTAACGGAACAAGATCCCAAGTCTCATTACTTTCCAAAGCCAATAATTCTTCCTCCATAGCTGTCCTCCAGCCAGGACTAGACAATGCCTCTGCAGCTGACTTAAGAATAGGATGAGACGAAATAGTGGTAAGACAAGATCGAAAAGAGTCAGAAAAACAAGAATAAGATACAAAGTTACCCAAAGGGCGTTGGGTACAAGTGTACAACTACGAACCCCCTTGCGTAGAGCAATGGGAACATCAATATGAGAAGGAGCAGCATCAAAATTGGAAGATGGAACATCAAGATAAGAATTAACAACATCACTAGAAGGTGGAAACAGGGACAGTTACCTCTGGAACAAGATCAACAGCCGAAGTTGACGTGGCAGGTGCCGAAGGAGCCGTGGTTGCTGTATCAACACGAGGACGACGAACAAGGTGAACCAAAGTGGAGGAACAGGTAGTGGTGGCGGTGGAGGTGCAGCTGGTGGAACCTGTGGAGAGACCCATTGCACAACCGAAAGAGGAAGACCATCATCCAACTCGGACAAAACAAAAGACGAATCACTGAAAGTTGTGGACTCAAAGAAGGAAACATCTGCAGTGACAAAATATTTCTGCAACGAAGGACAATAATATCTATATCCTTTTTGAGTACACGAATAACCAAGAAAAATGCACTTCAAGGACCTAGGTTCTAACTTAGACAGACCAGGACGATGGTCACAAACAAAACAAACACTCCCAAAAATATGGGGAGGTAACACAAACAATTGGGCAGTTGGGAAAAGTAAAGAATAAGGAATTCCACCCTTTAACACAGAAGAGGGCATGCGATTAATGAGAAAACATGCAGTTAGAATGGCATCAGCCCAAAAAATCTGTGGTACCTTCCGTTAAAAAAGAATGGAACAAGTAACTTCCATCAAATGTCTATTCTTCCGTTCAGCCACCCCATTTTGTTGTGGAGTGTCTGAACAAGAAGATTGGTGAATCATACCACGGCCAACCATAAAAAAATTAAAGGGTTCTGAAAAATATTCTTTTGCATTGTCACTGCTTAAAATACGAATATTCTTATTAAATTGAGTTTGAATTTCAGTAACAAATGCACAAAAAATAGAATACAATTTTGACCGATTCTTCATTAGATAAAGCCAAGTGACCTTGGAATGGTCATCAACAAAAGTAACAAAATACCGAAATCCTAACTTAGATGCAACAGGACAAGGACCCCGTACATCGGAGTGAACTAAATCAAAAAGGTACGCAAACCGTTTATTGACTCTAGGGGAGTAACTCACACGGTGGAGCTTTCCAAACTGACAAGACTCACAATCTAGACTAGTAAGAGACTGAAAATGAGAATCAAACTTCTTCAAACTCTCTAATGATGGATGTCCTAACTGGCAATGAACTTCACGAGGGGATAAAATACTGGAGCATGCAACTGAAGGAGAGTCCTTAAGTAAATACAGCCCCCCTTTTTCACGCCCCCTACCAATCCTCTTCTTTGACGTAAGATCCTGAAAGACACAAGAATCAGGATAGAAAGTTACGGAACAATTATAAGCATTAGTTAGCTCACTCACAAACAATAAATTAAAAGGGAAATCAGGTTAGTAAAGAACATCTGAAAGGGACAAATTCGTATTAGGATGAACAATTCCAGTGCCATTAACCTTTGCTAATGAACCATTGGCTAATGTAACAATAGACTCAGAAGGACAAAGAGACGAAAAATTACCTGAAACTCCAAAGTCCAGACATATGATCAGACGCACCTGAATCAATGATCCAAGGACGAGAAGAGGAGAGATACAGTGGCAATACCTGTCTTGACAAAAGTAGCAGTGGAGGAAGACGAGGGCTGAGAAATCTGAAACTGAGTCAATCCTGCATAATCCTCAGGAGACATAGTCACTACTTTTTCTTCAGATGGGGCAGCAGAAGACTCTGTACTAGCTGCAGAGTTTGCAAACTGTTGTTGCGAAGGCTTGCCATGAAGCTTCCAACAATAACGCTGAATATGACCTGGTCTCCCACAGTGGTGACACGTCCTTACAGGCCCACCATCAACAGAAGCAGAACCAGGAGCTTTTCTTGGAACATTACCACTCCCACAACCACGTCCTACTCCATTCCCACGGCCAGAAGCTGCCAGGGCTGAACTGTCACCTGTAATTGGTGTGGGATCATGAGACTTCTCACGAGAAACACGAAGAACCCGGGAGAAGGTATCAGCAAGGGAGGGCACCTTATCACCACCTAAAATATTGGAGCGAATTGAATCATACTCCTTTCCAAGACTGCCCAAAAAACCCATAACTGCGAGTTGCTCCCGCTGGGTCTGCATCTGATTTACATCAGAACTGATAGGGAGTATTGCATTCAACTCCTCATACATCTTATAATCAGCACAATATTAGGTCAATTGATGACCCTTCCAATCAGCACGATAAAAATCCTGTGACAGTTCATAAATACGGGACAGATTATTCACACCTGAATACAACACATTCAGGTAATCCCACAGTTCCTTCACAGTATGTATATGGGTAACCAAATCAACTATCTGGTGATCCATACAGTTCAAAAGTTGTCCCAAAATACGTGCATCCATGACATCCCATGATGCATCACCATCTGGCTTTGTTTCTGTTAAGTGCTTCAGCTGATCATGGCCAGTCAATACCAATGTAACTATGTGCTCCCACTGCTGAAAGTTGTTAGCACCTTCTAATTTCTTTTCCACAATACGATGTGAAGAAGAAGACATCACTTCTGTCACCATATTCTTATCATCCATCGAAAGAGATTAAAAAATAATCACCATAAAAACAATCCAAAAAAAATAAAATCTGCCCACAGGTTGTCCAAAAAATCGAGTCAGTCTGCCCAGAAATCGTGAACTATTCTGCCCAGAAAATCAAGCAGAAAAAGCGAGAAACAGGTCTACAAAAAAACAAGACCAATAGCCTCCCTAGAAAATCAATACAAGGTTGATCGATATGAAGCACAAACTCTCCAGAAAATTGATCCAAGTCTGATCCAGAAAATCGATCCAAAGCTGATCAATATAAATCTTCAAACAACCAACAATTCATACCTGACATGAAGTCGCAATTATCGATCCATATATCAATCACCAATCACCACTAGAAAGAGAAGACTAGTTCTCAATAAGAAACATGAACTAGTGTCTTGAAAATCCCATAAAGCAGCGTAGGGTGCTGCACCCCCTTCAAATGAATACAAAAGGAAACCGCAAAACAATCAGAGATCAATCACCCAAAAATAAGGTGAAGAAATATGAACAGAGAGCAAGAACAAGAGTGACGTAGCAACCTAAGGATCTAGCTCTAATACCATGTAAATTTAATAATAAAGAGAAAAGAGAAGGAAAGGGAGAGAAGAGAATAACGGAGGCTGTAAACTCTTGGGAGTTCAACCGAAAGGTTAGAACTCCCCATTCCACTTCATTAAATAATAACCACAAGAGTAACCCACAAGAAAAGACCAAAAAGACCCCAGAAGGATCCATTTCGGTATTAGCTCTGGCGCTAATACCAAGATCCTCTTATTCTAATAGCTATACACAAATGTGGTCACTTGTCTTACTCGCTCGACCACACCCACTACCAAGGATTTCATATCCCTTTCTTTAAGCTTGAGGTCAACGCAATGGGCAACACATGGAGTCCAGAAAAGATGCATCCTCTTACTTTTTCTATTCATCAATATCTCTCCCGCCTTCTTAAAATTACTCCCGTTGTCAATCAGTACTTAGACAACATTTGCTGACCTTACTTCCAAAACTTCTTTCAACAACTTGTATATGTACATTACATCCTTTTTCTACTTGGATGCATCCACTGACTTTAAGAAGATGGTCTTACCATCACAATAAACCATCAAGTTGATGATGGACTGTCTAGTGGGTCCTGTTCAACGATCACACATAATAGTGACTCCATACTGCTCCCATTTCGGCTTTAATGAGTTTATGTATATATCAAGCTCATGCTTTTGCTTAGGCAAATAAACATTCATCAATTCCCATGGAGTGGGCCCCTTCACTCCTGTGCCAGCCCTCCCAGCCATAGTTGTCAAGGCATCGCCAAGGCGCTACCTAGGCGCCGCCAAGGCGTCCAGGCGCTTTGGCCGACTTGGGCGCCTTGGTCGCCTTGATTTTTACCCTCTCCAACGCCTTGAGTCACCTAACCGCCGTGACAACTATGCTCCCAGCGGTGTCAATCATAGCCTGGTAATATGTCCCTTGAGCAACATTAGCTGGGATGCTATGATAGAAGAAGAACTTGGACATTACATCACCAACTTTCGCTTTCCAACCACTTCATGGTTGTTTTATAGTTCTTTGTTTGGTGTCCTGCTGACTATATATAAGAAGATCCTGTGAAAGAATCTTAATGGGATCATCAGGATTGAAGGGTGGGGGTGGAAATGGGGATGCAACTCCCCTCATACTCTGGGTTCTCCTAAAAGGCAAATCCCCTTGTCTCTGCTTCTTCCTCCTCTCCCCTACCGGTTGCGCATCTAAAACAGCTGGTCTAGAACCAGAGCCACCTGCTCCTCTGCACATCTCTATAGCCCTAACCCTTTTCCATCTTAGCTGTCACCCGGCTATTACTCTCTGGTACTGTCTCCACTCTGCCTGTGTCTCAAAATCCTCCCGCATGGGTACATACTCCTCAACTTGTGGCTGTGGGTGTCTCTCTAAGACTGCCTCATGAAACTCTTCCTCTGTCCTTTGCTTTTCTGCCTTCTTTAATCTCCCTCCCTTCAAGTGTTTAGACATGCTCTGTTGCACTACATAAGGAACTTGTGTGCATTTGGCCACATCCTTATACCCACCAGCCAAATGTTGCTTTAATTTGGTAGTCCCTCCAGAATTTAGAAGTTTTCTACAGTAGTTACATCTTGACCTTTTCTTGTCAGTTGACTTTGGCTCTCCATGCAACCATGCTATATCTCCACCTCCACCTTCAACCATTGTGTGGTAGTTTTAAACATTGGCACACTGTTACATCAACAAATACATGCATTATTGATGTATTCAACATCATTTCAAAGTCCTAAATTAATCATGTAGCTATTTTCTATTTTCCCCTTACCTCTTGTATTTTTTTCATAAATAATCATACCGTAAGTAATACAAAGTAATTAATGGATGACACAAGTTTTGTCACTTTCCATATTAAAATTCATTAACAATGCTTTCATTAATTTTAAATAATTTTCAAAACAAAACAGATATTTTTCACTAGGTTTGGGATTTTTCTGTAATATTTTAAAATAAATTTTAAATTTCAGAAATTAAAATAAGGGGAAAAGATCTCTACTTGGTGGTGTTTCCTACACCACCAAGTATGGGCCAATGGGTGTGCACACCTGGGTTTCTACCCAGGGGGCAAAGGCGTCATCTCACGATGCCCTATGAGTGGGCGTAGGAAACTCCACCAAGTAGAAATCTTTTTCCCTTAAGATAATTAATTTACTAACTGAAAAAAAGAAAAAAACAACACCGTGAAGCCGTACATAAACCATATTTAAAGACAGAAAAATGTTTTTGAGAAGGAATATAAACCATATTTTTTCAAATTTTTTTGCAAGAAATCATTTAATTATACAGAAAAATAAATAAATAAATAATTTAAAAACAGGAAAAAAAAATTCTGCCTCCGTCAATCCATAGGTCGGTGGGCACTGTATAACATATAATAATTTCATAGTCTACAAACAAGGTTAGATCATATTTCTATGAAAAAAAATTGTTTTTGAGAAGGAATTTTTATCTAAAAGTGTTCTTGAGATGCAAACAACTCCCAAGAGAGATGTTGAAGCTTCAATCTTCAGTTGGAGGTGAGATTTTCCCAAAAAAATCACGAAACATCCACTTTGTATGAGTTTTCCTTCACAGCAGACCAACAGAGGCAAGATTTCGACTTTGGGGTCGAAATCTCATCCTAAGGGGGGAGGGGTTTATAACACTTAAGTTGGTCTGGTTCAACTCCAGACCGAGATATTTGGCGAGATCTAGGCCAAGATATTGTAGTTTTTAGGTATCGACTATGGTCTCGTCTTGAGATCCACCGAAACCGAGATAATAGCGAGATCTCACCGAGATCTTGTACCATGCCACATGCTGAGGATGGACTTATTGAAGTGTATGAACACTATATGCATCGGGCTGGGATTACACAAGGGCCAATGATAACCAATGAGGTTGCCACTCACTTGCTGCCATAGTTCAAAATCTTGTCGAGATCTCGGAAATCTCAGTAAACTCGAGCTAGTCAAGACGAGAAATGATACGGAACAACAAAATGTCAAATCTCAAAAAACTCGACCGAAATTTTGAATATTTCGAGAACCTCGGTGAAAACTCGAATATTTCAAGAATCTCGACCTCTTTAGTACTCATAGAGTCATAGTATTGTATTGTTGGGACTTGGGAGTTAAGACGTGGAAGACTAGGTTAGTAAGATGTCTATAACTTATGTATTATTCATTGTACTTAGGTTGGGTGTCTATGTAATATGCATTGTGAACACTTCATTATATCTTGTGGGTTGTAGTAGAAACTTTAAGTTTTTAACTATTTCTTAAATAATTATTCAATATTATGTGCATAATGTACTTGTTTTACTTGCCAATTATGTCTCATATCATTCAAACAATGTGTAGAATAGGTAATATTACATTAAGGGTTCGGCCTTTACTGCCAACCAAGGGTGCAAATCCGAAACACCAAGTTGGGTGTTTTTTTTTTCTTCAATTTGAACCTTTAAATATGTTTATTAAGCCTATAACAAGCTTACCTTAAAGTTTCGGAGCCAACAATGGCCATATGCCCACCGAAACATAAAAAGAAAATACACGGTCCCGCCGAGTTCTCGAGATCTCGGAAAACTCGACCTGGTCGAGACTGAGTTTTAGAACCTTGCTTACTGCTACATAGGGAAGACCAAGCTCATGATAGAAGCTTGACCAACCAAGGACTATTGCATTCAAATCATCCTGCACATTATCAAGGACAAAGAGTGAGGTTAGATAATATAAGTTAATTAGACTTTTTCCCATTTGAAAACACAGTTAGTAATCAACAAAAACCTAAGTGAATATACAATGCCTCAACACCTATATGTTGAAATGTCAGGTCTTCCCTATTGCTGTTACATAGGGAAGACCAAGCTCATGATAGAAGCTTGACCAACCACGGACTATTGCATTCAAATCATCCTGCACATTATCAAGGATAAAGAGTGAGGTTAGATAATATAAGTTAATTAGACTTTTTCCCATTTGAAAACACAGTTAATAATCACCAAAAACCTAAATGAATATACAATGCCTCAACACCTATATATTGAAATGTCAGGTCCTTCTGCTCAGTAGTTGACCTATTTTTGAACAGCCCTAACTAGATCTGGTGAACAGTAATTCATTGAGAATTATGACACTTAGTTTGGTCAAATGGGCTCTGTTCGTGATATCATTAAATTTTAATTTTCTATTCTTCAGATGCCAATAAGAACAGACTCGCATTGGAAATCATCAGTCCCTTTATAGCTCATTGTTGTTGGATGAACATCCATACTGTTCAACCATATGGGAGTGTCTTCGAGATAAGGGTTGCTGAAGGGTATGGTGTACGGTGGTCTAAAGATGGTTCAAAGGTAATTAATAGTCTCCCCTTCTTTCTTTTTTTTGTTTTTACCCCTTTTTTGATTAGTTTATCCATTGTTCGAAATTTTGCCGAAATTTACAAAATATTTCGGTTTCTCAAGAAACCGAAATGAAACGACTGCCGACATATAAGGTGCAATGTTTAAAATTTCACTGTAATTACCAAAATTTCCCTGAAACTTCTATAGGCAGGGGTGGCGAAATGGCTTAAAAAACAAAAATTTTGAACCTTGGTTAAGTCATAACGGAATTAGTTGTACAGGTGGTACTAAATTAATCAGTTTACCATGGATATTATGGTGTGCTAGTCTATGCAAACTGTGAACCATCTGAAATAGCTGAGGTCCATTGAGTTCTGAGATTGGAGCACCAAAACTCAAGCTAACTAAAAGCCTTCAGAGTAACCCTCTTCCTGTTCCAGTATTTGCACTCAAATGCATACTGGTTTCTTTCCTTTCACAATTTCCTAAATACGGCCGAATGAATTAGGTTCCATAAAGTTTGGCTCGTCCTTCTTGAAGCCTTCAAATTTTGGATGGCCATCCAGAAATAAGGGATTGTATATGCCAAGGAATGACTCAAAAATTTCAGATGGTTGCCATATTAGTAACTCCATACTTTAAATGTTTATTACTACATTATAGTAGGTGGTAGGTTTCCAGTTTTTGCTTAGTGTTCCGATGAAGCACATGTTTGCCATTACTCAGTTTCTCTGAAGTAGTAGGGACCAAGTGATCCTCATGAAAGAGGGCATCATAGACAGTTTGTGAGGAGTCTGCATCACTTTGGTCAAGAACTCTATTTCTTGATTGAATCAAGTCCATGAAGAACTACATGGCTGATAAAGAACTCACTGGATTTTCATATCTTTGATGGGACCAAAAAACTTTGCTTGATGCATATTCATTACAAGAATTGTCATTAACCTTTTCATTCTTGATGGTGGGGCTACCACCACCATTGGGTAGGCCATGATGTGAAATTACATTGGTTGATTGTCCTATGTCATCCAATGGAACCTTCATGTATGTAGGATCAAATACAACCCAAGAGGGGGGGAGGGTGTATTGGTTTGTGACAATTTTAAATTGTTAGAATGAGTGGGAGTATTTTGAGCAAGGGTAGAATTGTAATTAGGGCTGTGACACTGTTCATGTGAACAGTGACAGTGAACAGTGTTGGGTCAATTCTGTAATTTCCTCCCCTCTTCTATTATAAATAAAGGGGCTTGGACGTTCATTAAAACATCCAAGCATTGAGCTCTATTATTTCCTATTAACATGGCATTAGAACAGGTTTGAGTGTCGGTTCAAATCCCTCTTCTTTTTCTCCCATCTTTCTCTTTCTCCTTTTTTTCTCTGGTTTCTTCCATTGTTACAGGGCAGCACTAATGAGGTGATCCATGGATCTAGTTGCTGCCCCTCAATACCTTATTCATTGATGACCTAATTCTAGATCGATAGCAGTTGTGCCACTTCCTACCTGCGATTTTTGAAGCTTCACCTTGGGGACTGCTTCCTTCTCTATTAGTGAGGATCAATTCTCTTTTTTCTTAGAAGATCAAGAACAGCAGGGATTTCTTGGACAAGCTACTATTTTTTAGTCTCTTCCCTTCATTTGTATCAGCAAAATTTTGGGTTTTTCAAAACCTTGACAAGATTGATCTAGGGTTTCTGGCCTTCTGTTGCTGCTGATTTTTGAAGGAGTGTTTCACCATCAACTAAGGAGCACTTGATCTGTTTCTGGCCACATCAGCTTTGCTTTTTTTGGTTCTCTTCTATTGTGCCCTAATGTCTGACGACACTTCTACTGTTACTTCTGGCCTTGATGGACAGCCACGACAAGAGTATCTTCCCTTTGCTTCCTCCATCAAAATTGATGGACTTAATTACCTGATGTGGTCCAGGTCTACATATCTCACTATTGCTGGTCGTGGTCTCACTGGACATATCACTGGCACTGCTGAGAAATCATCTACTGCTGGTCCTCTTTAGGATCGATGGATCTCCAATGACTCTCAAGTCATGTCTTTTTTACGTAACTCCATACAACCAGATCTGGCCAATGGTTATTTGCTACTCAAAACTGCTGCTCAGATTTGGCTGGCTGCGAAGGAAACTTATGGACAGGTTGGAAACGATGCCCAGGTTTATGAACTGCGCAAGAAGATTCATGACACCACTCAGAAAGACCTTTCCATCTCTAAGTATTATGCTGTCCTTTGTAGTTTGGCAACATCTGGACCACTATTCAGATTTATCAGCCCACTAATGCAACCGATATTGCTGCATATCGCAAGCATATTGACAAGATTCGGTTTATGACTTCCTGGCTGGTTTAAATGTTGAATATGACCAGATATTCGAGTTCAGGTTTTGGGCAGGGTTCCATTCCCTTCCTTGGAGCAGTCCTATGCTTTAGTTCTTTCTGAAGAAAATCGTAGGGCAGCCATGCTACATACTCCCATCGCTGACCGATTTGCTCTACAGACTGCTGCTCCTACTGCTCCCATATCTGCTGCTCCTACTGCTCCTAATGATTCTTCCAAAGGGATTGTGAAATGTGAACACTACACTAAACCCTATCACACCAAAGTCACTTGCTAGACGGAACTGTTCCCATGGCTCCTTCTACTGACATTGGTCTCTCCCAGGATGAACTTCAGGCATTCCGTCATATGTTACAGGCTTCTGCTGTATCTACTACATCGACTCTTGCCAATCAATCCGCCACTTCAGGTTCCCATTTTGTCCTCTCAGGTAGTCCGTTTGCTAGTCATTGTGCATTAGTAGTTTCCACCCCTTGGATCATAGATTCTAGTGCCATTGATCACATGACCGGATCCTCTAGCCTCTTTTATCGCTATTTAGCCACTTCTGGGAAAGACAAAGTTCGGGTGGCTGATGGTTTTCTCTCCTCTATTTCTGGGAAAGGCTTTATCAGTTGCTCTCCGTCTATCTCTTTATCCTCTGTTTTACATATACCTAATTTTACTACTAACCTTCTGTCCATCAGTAGTCTTACTCGTGACTTGAACTGTAAAGTGACATTTTTCCCTTCCCACTGTGTTTTTAAGGATTTGGCAATTGGGGCGATGATTGGATGGGGTAAAGTGCATGGTGGATTGTATCTGCTCGATGATGGTCATCCTCCTTCACCACCACCACCACCACCACCATCTCCCCTTCAT
The DNA here is from genome assembly GCF_018873765.1 of Telopea speciosissima. NCBI lineage: Eukaryota > Viridiplantae > Streptophyta > Magnoliopsida > Proteales > Proteaceae > Telopea > Telopea speciosissima. Next base: position 95,334 of record NW_025317442.1, read on the forward strand.
CAAACTTCATTGGTCTCTTCTGAACTTCAACAATGGCATAATCGATTAGGTCACCCCCCTTTAGGAATTTTACCTCATTATTTCCAGCATTAGTTAAATAATGTAATAAGGATGACCTTTTTGTGAGGCTTGTGTTCTGGCTAAACAGATTCGTTCAACTTATTCTATTTTTAATAAAAAGTTTTTCCCTTTTTAATCTGGTTCATACTGATGTGTGGGGTCCTAGTCGGGAACCTTCTATTTCTAGCCATCGTTGGTTTGTTTCTTTTATTGATTGCCACTCTAGGAGTACCTGGGTGTATTTGATACATAATAAAAGTGATGTTTTCTCATGTTTTCAGCATTTTCATAAATTGGTTAAACCCAATATAATGCCACTCTCAAAATTTTGAGGAGTGACAATGGCAAAGAATATATGGAAGGTCAGGTCCAAAACCACCTTTGCCTATGGGATCCTCCACCAGACCAATTATGTGGATACCCCCAGAATGGAGTGGCTGAAAGAAAAAATCACCACCTCTTAGAGGTGGCTCAGGCACTTATGTTTACCCGTAATGTTCCTCCCCAATATTGGGGGGATGTTCTTACTGCAGCATACCTTATTAACACTACCTACCCGAGTCCTTGACTCCTGTACTCCTGTTGCCCTTTTAAATGGCTCTTCGACCTTTATAGTTCCACCTAAAGTTTTTGGCTGTGTTTGTTATGCTAGGGATACTCGGTCCCCTAGTAAACTTGAACCAGTGGCCTTCGGTGCATTTTCTTGGGCTATTCGCCCTCCCAGAAGGATTATAAATGTTACTGTTAACCTGCAAAAATCAGAGAAGGGGGAAGAAGAGAAGTGAAGAAGAAAAGAAAAGAGTTGCAGCCAAGTGTATCATATTACTCAAGGGAGAAAAGGGAATACAAAATATAGGGATTAGGGAAGAGGAAAAGGACAAGATTACCCTCACGGTGGAGCCTAAAGGGAGTCTTGGGATTAGACCCAGGCGCTAATCCTGAGACTCTGTCTTGGGCCCACAACATACATTCTAACACTCCTCCTCAAGCTGAAGCATATATATCAATCATGCCCAGCTTGTTACAAATATACTCAATCCTCCCATTGCCCAATGACTTAGTAAATACATTGGCAAGCTGCTCTCCAGTTCTAACATGCCTTGGAAGAATCAATCCACTCTGCATCTTTTCTCGAACAAATGGCAGTCAATTGCAATGTGCTTCGCCCTCTCATGAAATATACGATTAGAAGCAATATGAATGGATGCCTGGTTATCACACCACAAATGCATGGGAACTAGAGTCTTGAATCCCAATTCGACAATAGTTATTGTATCCACATTAACTCACATGTCAAATGTGTCATAGCTCTATACTTTGACTCTGCGTTGGAGCGAGCCACCACACTCTGCTTTTTGCTCTTCCATGAAACCAAATTTCCTCCAACAATAGTGCAGTACCCAGTAGTCGACCTCCTGTCAGTTGGAGATCCTGCCCAATCAGCATCTGAAAACCCTTCAACTCTGCTATGCCCATGATCTCGATACACAATTCCTCTACTTGGAGCCTTTTTAAGAAACCAAAGAATACGAACAACTGCATCCCAATGTGAGGTTCGAGGAGAGGAAAGGAATTGACTCACCACACTAACTGGAAAAGCAATGTCGGGTCGGGTAACCGTTAAGTAGTTCAGCTTACCCACCAATCTCCTATATTTCTCAAGGTCATCAAGAGTATCTCCTTCTTCAGCAATAAGTTTCACATTCTGATCCATAGGTGAATCAACAGGTTTAGAACCAAGCATTCCTATCTCAGTGAGCAGGTCCAACATATACTTTCGCTGTGAAAGAAACACTCCCTTCTGAGACTGAGCCACTTCAATTCCCAAAAAATATTTCAACTTCCCCAAGTCTTTAGTCTGGAATTTCTGTTGAAGATATGATTTCAACTTAGCTTTACCAGCTGAATCATCACGGGTGATGATAATATCATCAACATACACAATCAGAAAAATCCTCCCTTCTCCTGACTATCTATAAAAGAATGAGTGGTCACTTCCACACCTCGACAGACCAAAAGGCAAGAACAACTTCAGTAAATTTGCCGAACCACGCACAAGGGGACTGTTTCAGCCCATATAAGGGCTTTTTTAATTTACACACCAGTCTAGACTCCCCTTGAGCAACAAACCCTGGTGGTTGCTCCATATAGACCCCCTCCTGTAGTGTACCATGTAAGAATGCATTCTTGACATCAAGCTGAAATAAAGGCCAATGAAATGTTGCTGCAAGAGAGATCAGAATTCGAATAGAGGTAAGTTTGGTAACAGGCGAGAAGGTATCAACATAATCTTCACCATACACCTGCGCATAGCCCTTAGCAACAAGTCTTCCCTTTAAAAGAGAAAGAGAACCAGCTGGATTCACATTCACTGCATAAACCCATCGACAACCAATGTCAGTTTTCCCTTGGGGCAGCGGTACCAAATCCCAAGTATCATTCACCTCTAAAGCCTTTAATTCTTCTTCCATAGCTGTCCTCCAGCCAAGACCAAGGTTCTTAAACTCGGGTTTCGACAAGGTTTCGATCAGACAGAAATTGAGTTCGTCTCGGTTTCGACCATATCTCGGTCGAAACCTGGGATTTTTTCCCATTGATGGGGAAACCAAGGTTTCGACCCTAAAACAATGTTTTTTAGGCCTGATTTTTTGCAGGTTGCCTATTTTTCACATTTTAAACACAATCCATGAATTACATTGATAAAAAAATCACTGAAAATAATACTTGTGGTTATTGACCCAAGTTTACTAACGTACGCGTTGATACGATACAGACACTACAATGGTATTATAAATTTATAATTAGTTCACATAATTATAAAGTATTTGAACCCTGAATAATACATTGAATCCAAATAAAACATTAAAATGCCCCTCTTCAATTCCATGCGGAGTTTCTTGGTGGGTCTAATCCATGAGTAGTGTACCACTGAAGATTGCGAAGCTATTCCTCCGAATGCACAACATTCGTATCCCATAACATGTTATGGGACCAATTGGTCTGATAGTCCATTACTGTCCAATGATAAGCCCCATCATCAACTTGTCCAAGATATCCCAATCTAGGGAAGGGTTCACCGAGAGTGTAAGAAGGTGGAGCCGGGCTCGGATGGATACCCGAATATACTGTCAACAAGAGATGACCCAACACCTGACCTATCCCCATATCCATATGTAGCAGTGCTCTCAAAGGATAGTCCACCAGCATATCCACCCCCATACAGTCCATACCCACCATGTAATGCCGATCCGACGCTCTCGAAGCCACTACCATGATGTTATACTGGACTAGGGGTTTCTGCTATGAAGGATGGCGCACGCCAATACCCAGATCCTCTAGTCTTCGAGAGTCCAGAGTGAGGTGACCACCTCTCCAACCCACGCTTCTCTCTGTTTATGTAGCGGCACGTCTTAGTCCCCATTACGTGGATTTCTATAATGTCTTTTTCCATTTAAAACTTCTTGATTAATTACTTAATTAATCTATAATTAAATAATCCTCTTTCTTTCTTCTAATTAAACAAGGTGGGTGTAATGGATTTAAAGCCGTCAGACACGTGTGATAGTATCACACGTCATTGAGATTTGAGATATATTACTTACACACTGTGATTTCAATCTCCTCTCTTTACTCTTTTCTAAGAAAGATGGTCAGACATGACAGTTTATTCGCCTAGAAATCCGATCCCACACCAAAAGCTCCATGAACCCGTCACTGGTGAAGGCAAAACCTTCGCTTTTCCAATACGTATAGTTACTACTTACTACTGCATTATAAGGGTATTTGTGTCATTAAATTTGGATTGTTGATTGCCAATAAAGCGGAGAAAGCAAGTTTTGTCTGTTCAGTAAAAAAAGACAGTTACAGATAAAGGGTAACTTGGTCATTTCAGACTCCATAATCACTTTCTTCTCCCTTTAAATGCGCTATCTTCCACTTTCCCAACTCAACCGCAGGCCCTAAGACACAGACATGCTTAACATTTTTTTAACGTTAAAATAAATAAAAACGAATCCAGAATGGATTTTTTTAGTTTTTCCAGAAAATTGTAGAGATAATAAAAGTATCATAAATCCTCCATAACGGCTATTCTTCTTCTTCTTCTCTCTCTCGCTTTCAATGGGCCAATCAACGGCTAGTTTTCGTGGTTTTTAGCACTGCAACTGTTCATTCTCTGGTTTCACTTTAACTAACCCCATTAAAGAGCAAAGAAGTAGAAAGTTGGAGAAGCAGCAGAGGAAGAGGTGGGATTGTGGGAAGAAGGGACTAAGGAGATATGGATTTGAGCTCGTTTGTCACGTCGCTTGCGACGTCTTTCGTGATATTTTTGTTTTTGATGCTCTTGTTCGTATTGCTTTCGAGAAAACAAGGCAACAGTGTTGTTTACTTTCCGAATCGTATTCTTAAAGGTTTGGAGCCATGGGAAGGGTCGAGGTCGAAGAACCCATTTGCTTGGATTCGAGAAGCGTTGAGCTCCCCAGAAGCATAGCCTTGGTTTCGATAGGTTTTGCACTGGTTTCGATCGAAACCAGTACGAAACCATCGAAACCTGTCGAATTAATGGGTTTTTCAAAGTTTAGGTCCAACTCGTCTCGGAACCTGTCGAAACCAAGTTGTCTCGGCGGTTTCGACAGGTTTCGACCGAGTTTTGATTCCATGGCCAGGACTAGACAATGCCTCTGTGACAGACTTGGAAAGTGGATGGGCCTCAACAGTAGATAGATTAGAACGAAATGGAGAAGGCAAAGCCGAATAAGAAACAAGGTTAGAGATAGAATGCTGAGTACAACTACGGATTCCTTTTCTTTGGGTGATTGGAATGTCAAGAGCAGAAACAACAGGCTCAATTAGAGGGGTATCGGTAGTAGGATCTGCAGCAGAGGAAGACGTGGCTGATTTGGTGAGTACTGGAGGGGCAGCAGCTACTTTGTGGCGACAGATATACAATTGGAAGAGCAGCAAGTCCTGTGCAGGGGCTGGTGGCGCTAGAGCAGGAGACTGAATAATATGCACCGGGAAACCATTATCCAAATCAGAAGCATTTACTTGAGCAGCATGATATGGCGTGGATTCAAAGAAAGATACATCTGCAGGGACAAAATATTTGCACACAGTCGGGGAATAACAACGGTACCCCTTTTGGGTACGAGAATAGCCAAGAAACATACATTTAATAGCTCTTAGATCTAACTTAGACAATCCAGGCGTATGGTTACGAATAAAACACACACCCCCAAAAATACGAGGTGGTAAAACAAAGAAAGGTGCAGTTGGAAACAATAAAGAGTGAGGAATGGCACCCCGCAAAATAGATGAATGCATGCGATTAATGAGATAGCATGCAATAAGTACAGCATCAGCCCAGAAATGTTTAGGAACCTTCATTTCAAACAACATGGAACGAGTAACCTCCATTAGATGACAATTTTTCCTTTCTGCCACACCATTTTGTTGTGGTTGTCAGAACAAGAAGATTGATGAACCATACCATGCTAAACCATAAAAGCAGAAAAAGGAGCCGAAAAGTACTCTTTGGCATTATCACTACGAAGAATTTTCACATTCACACCAAATTGAGTTCGGATTTCAGAAACAAAGGCACAAAATATTGAAAATAATTTAGACCGATTTTTCATTAAATATAACCAAGTCATCCTTGAATTATCATCAACAAAAGTGACAAAATACTTAAAACCCAAATTTGATTCAACAGGACATGGACCCCAAACATCAGAATGAACCAAAGAAAAATGAGATGCAGATCTCTTATTGACTCTAGGGGAATAACTCACACGGTGAAGTTTCCCAAACTGACAAGACTTACACTCAAGACTAGAAAGAGAATTAAAACTAGAATCTAATTTCTTAAGACTTTCCAAAGAAGGATGACTAAGCCAACAATGAATTTGATGGTGAGAAGCAACACTGGAGCAAGCAATAGACTGTGAGCCTTCAAGTAAATACAACCCCCCTGACTCACATCCTCTACCAATCGTCTTCTTCGTAGTAAGATCCTGAAAAACACATAAATCAGGATAGAAGGTCACTGAACAATTAAAGGTGTTAGTTAATTTACTCACAGAAATGACATTAAATGGAATATATGGAAGGTAGAGAACTGAGGATAGGGACAATGAAAAATTAGGGTGTACAATACCAGTGCCCTTAACCTTTGCTAAAGACCCATCAGCTATGGTAACACTGGATGTGGATGGGGACAAAGAGGAAAAAACACCTGTCATTCCAGACATGTGATCGGATGCCCCTGAATCAATGATCCAGGGACGGGATGCAGCAGAAGTCATGCAGTGGCATTACCTGTCTTAACCAAAGTAGCAGTGGAAGAAGTAGGCTGTGAAATCTGGAATTGGTTGTACCGAGCATACTCTTCGTCAGACATAACAATCACCTTACCCTCAGAAGGTTGGGACTGAGGAGCTGAATCACCACTAGCAGCAAAGTTGGTAAACTGTTGTTGTCCAGGCTTCCGATGAAGTTTCCAACAAATTTTTTGAATGTGGCCAGGCTGACCACAATGATGACAAGTCCGGACAGCACCCGAGAACCATCAGAAGTGGCATTAGACTGCCCACAACCTTGGCTGTTACATGACTGATTTGGACCCCGTCCACCTCCATGACCACCTCCACGACCAGTCCCACGTCCACGACTACCCCATGGTAACCACCATCTCCACGGTTACCACAACCAGCCCCAGTTTGTGAAACTAGAGCAGAACTATCAGCTACTGGTGTGGAGTCACGAGAACTCTCACGAGATACGCAAAGGACACAAGCAAACGTATCTGTGAGAGAGGCAATATTCTCACTACCAAAAATTTGTGATCTAACAGACTCGTACTTCTGCCCAAGTCCTCCCAAAAATCCCATAACAGCCAATTTTTCCCTTTGAACTTGTATCTGCTTCACATCCGACGAAATAGGGAGGAGGGCGTTTAATTCTTCATACATTCGCTTAAAGTCAGCGAAGTACTGAGTGATGGAGCGACCCTTTCTTTCAGTTCTATAAAACTCCTGGGATAATTCATAGATTCTTGACAAATTATTCTGACTAGAATAGAGTACCCCCAAGTAGTCCCATAAATCTTTCACAGTGTCAATGTGAGTAATCAAATCCACAACATGATTCTCCATCGAGTTCAACATCTGACCAAGAATTCTAGCATCAACAGTTTCCCATGTTGCATCCTCTGGTGGTGTAGGTCCTGTCAAGTGTATTTGCTGATTTTGACCAATCAGAACAAGCTTCACAATTTTCCGCCATTGCTGAAAATTGGTATACCATCAAGTTTCTTCTCCGTGATTCGATGGAAGAAGAGGACACCAGTCACACCACTTCAGTAACCATTGCACTGCTCTTATCATCATCACCCATGGTGTCCTGTTGAGGAAAGACCCAAAAACTTGAAACACGTCAACAAATGATATGGCACTCAACTGCCAATAAAGAGAAAATACTTCAACAAACACCAAACACACTTCAACAAACACCAATTCAGTTGCTGTCACCAATCGAATCACACCAATATAGCTGCTGCCGCCAATCAAATCATCAAACTCCAGCCACTACTGCAGGAAAACATGATAGGATTGCTGTCCCATGAATTGAATCTTCACACTCATCAAATCAGCACCTATGGCAATCGATTGCCAATCACACAACCATAAGCATCACCACGAAAAATTCACAAATCTGCTTTGAATTAGATAATAGCAGATTTACATCATGTGAACCCTATCTGCAACCAACAGACACCAACAAAATTGCAGGGGTGAAAAATCACGCCCCCTTAAGGTCATGAACCTCTAGTTGGGTTAACCAGAAATCGCAGAGGTTAAAGAAACAGAAAAAAAAAGAGAGAAGAGAGACTAGAGAGACTTGTGCAGATTTGTACCAGGATAAGGAGTCAGCTCTGATACCATGTTAACCAGCAAAAATCAGAGAAGGGGGAAGAAGAGAAGAGAAGAAGAAGAAAAGAAAAGAGTTGCAGCCAAGTGTATCATATTACTCAAGGGAGAAAAGGGAATACAAAATATAGGGATTAGGGAAGAGGAAAAGGACAAGATTGCCCTCACGGTGGGGCCTAAAGGAAGTCTTGAGATTAGACCCAGGCGCTAATCCCGAGACTGTCTTGGGCCCATGACATACATTTTAACAGTTACCATCCACCCATCCGTCATACCATGGTGAGTTTGGGTGTCATTTTCCATGAAACCCTTTCCTATTATCCCACTACACCTCTTCAGGGGGAGAATTCCAATGAAGAGGTGTTGACTCTTGGGGCACCTCTCCCTCTTCAGGCTCCCTTGTATAACCAGCCTGAACCCACTCCTGTCCCGCACATACCATCTAATGAAGAGGATTCCACATAGGGGGAGAGACCTTGGATACTGGTAATGACACAGTTCCTGTTTAGGGGGAGCTTACTCCAGTCCAGAAAACCATTTGAGAATTTCATAAGAGAATTAATGACTCCAATCTCAAAACATTTCAGAGAGGATGTTCCAAATACAAGCAGCTTCCATCCATTGCAGCACCAATACCCATTCAGTTGCCGACTCAGGATCCGGATCATCTTCCCACTCGAGGTAAAACCTCTTCTCATAAGTTGCCTATTACTCGTCGCAAAGTTACTAGGGCTTGTACTCAGCATCCTATATCTCATGTTGTTTCCTATAATTCCTTTTTCTCCATCCTTTTGTGCTTTTGTTTCTTCCCTTTCTTCTATTTGTATTCCCTAGAATTGGCAAGAAGCTCTTGCAGATGGAAAGTGGAAGGCAACAATGATGGAAGAAATGGGAGCCTTGCAAAAAAATGATACATGGTATCTTGTGGTTCTTCTTCCAGGGAAAAGACCAGTTGGATGTAAATGGGTGTTTTTGTGGTGAAACAGAAGGTTGATGGCATTGTAAATCGATACAAGGCACGGTTGGTGGCAAAGGGGTTCACTCAGACATTTGGGATTTACTACCTGGAGACCTTTGCACCTGTTGCTAAACTAAATACTATCAGAGTGTTAATATCTTGTGCTGTAAATTTGGGATGGGATTTACAACAGTTGGATGTGAAGAACGCCCTCTTCATGGAGAGCTTGAAGAGGAGGTATATATGGACATTCCACCTGGGTTCTCATGTGACAAAACCAGCGGCAAGGTATGTAAGTTGAAGCGTACTTTATATGGGCTAAATCAATCACCTCATGTCTGGTTTGGAAGATTTCATAAGGCTATGGTTTTTGTGGGATATAAGTAGAGTAATGTTGACCATACTCTGTTTATCAAAAGGAATGGTGATAAAGTAACCATTCTCATAGTCTATGTCGATGAATGAAGATATTGTTAGAGTTTATATGTTGTAAGGGTATTTTAGGGACTAGTTAGTTTACTAGTTGCCTTATGTTGTAATTCTCTTTTTTCCCTTTTACCTCCCTAGGGAGGAGTATGTAATTTGTTCTATTCTCATTAGTGAAGTAATATAGGTGTGTGAGAGACATTCTCTCTAACACAACTTTTCCACCGAATTCTCTTCCTCTCCATTTCTTCATCTTCTTCTTCTCTTCTTCTTCTTCTTCTTTCTTACCTTACATCCATTACCTAAATCTCAACTTGGTATCAGAGCAACCTCCGTTTCTGGTTTGAGAGTCGTCCTACAAGCTCTCTTCCTCCTTTCCCTCTCTTTGGAACCCTAGGTTACAAAGGGGTTCCAAGGAAGAGGCTGATATATGAAAACTTTGAAGAAATCATGCCATATCTCTTGATGAAGCCTATGGAAGTACTAAGATAGGTCTTCATGTGAAGACTTGGCTGTTTGAAGCCCAAATCAATGAAAGACAACCCAGAATACTGTTCTGTGAATAGTAACCCGAGAAATTACTGTTCCTTTTTCTGAAACAACCCTTGTTCTCCCTCATCTTGGCTTTGTTGAAGCTTGGACCTGGCCCATTGGAGTCGCCCTAGGGTCCCCTTTCAAGCCCCCAAAACATTGGTTGCAAAGGAGGAAAGCCCAAGGTCTGCAACTCACTTTTTATGCTGCTATAGTAACTCCACTGTCGGGAAGTTTTTCTTGTTTCTCCTTCATCCAAGGTCAGTTGGAGATGAAATCAGGTCTGTGGAGTCGCCTTGGAGTCTACTTTCAAGCCTATATAGGCTCATGGTGATATCTAGTCCTCTTTTTCTCGCTACTCCAAACTGTGATGCTCTATAATGCTGCCGAGTTGTTGAAATAATGACTGTTTTGTGATATACTCTGTATTAAACCTATTTGATGGGTTTTATTTCTTTGAGTTATATTGTTTAAGATTATGGGTTGTTTTATAATGGATAGAAGGTGCTATTGGTGAAGAAGGGGGCTACCAACCTAGATGGTATGTGATACTTTCAGCTGCTTGGTGTTGGTGAGGTTTGTTGTTTGAGTCTCTCGTGTTGTTGTATGATGCCATTACACTTTGAAGCATATGGTGGAATTGGATATTGTTGAAGTATTAGCTTGGTTTGCTACCTGGACTGCAATTACCAGTGTTTGAAATTTTTTTTTGGGTTGAGAATATACTCCCCATTGGATTGAGTATCATTTCCTTTTCTTTGTTCATTCCTACATTATGTCAGCTCTTGGTGGAAGAGGCCAGGGTCCAACCCAAGAAAATGACAGAGATAGGTTCCGTTGTGACCACTGTGGGAAGTTTGGACATACGCGAGCGAGATGTTGGACACTTCATGGTTATCTCATGGTTATCTTCCTCCTAAGGTGTTTGGGTGTGTCTGCTATGTCTATGTCAATAAATGTGCTCGGACCAAGCTTGACCCCAAAGCACTCAAATGTATTTTTCTTGGATACTCCTCCTTTACCAAGGGGTATAAGTGCTACCATCCTTCTTCCAGAAGGACATTTCTCTCCAAAGATGTTACCTTCTTTGAATCTATTCCTTTCTTTACTTCTTCTCATCATCCTCTTCAGGGGGAGAATAGTGGAAATGAAGAGGCTGCTTCTATCCCTTTCTATCCACCTTTGCCTACTTCTCCGTTTATGTTTGATATTGGGAAACACAAAGAAGGGGCTGTTGTTGATACTGATACTCATTCAGGTAATGATGCTAGCAATGAAACAGAAGGGGTTGTTGTTGTTGAAAATGGTTTTTGTAATCAGAAAGATTACCACATTACATACAAAAGAGGTGAAGGCTTGCATAATACAGGGCAGAAGACCTGCCAAGAGCCCTCTTTGGATCCTCATCCTGAGCTCCACCGACCTCATTTAGGTGATATCCCTCCTCCTCCCTCTGATTTAGACCTTCCGATTGCTGTTAGAAAAGGAAAGAGAGCTTGTACTAACCCTATTTCCCAGTTTCCTATGATGCTCTCTCTCCCACAAGTCTTGCTTTCACTGTTGCTCTTTCTTCTGATTCCATTCTCAGGAATCTCACTGAAGCTATGTCTGACCCAAAGTGGAAGCAAGCCATGTCTGAGGAAATGATGGCTCTTGAGAAGAATGGTACTTGGAAATTAGTAGATCTTCCCAGGGGAAGAGTCCCAGTCGGATGCAGGTGGGTTTATACAATCAAGTATAGGTATGATGGTGCAGTTGAGAGGTACAAAGCAAGATTGGTAGCCAAAGGTTATAGTCAAGTGTATGGGATTGATTATGAGGAGACATTTGCTCCTGTAGCTAAACACAATTCTATTCGGGTTCTGTTATCATTGGCAGCCAATAGGGATTGGCCCCTGTTGCAGTTGGATGTGAAGAATGCGTTCCTCCATGGTGAGTTAGAGGAGGAAGTATACATGCAGCCTCCTCCTGGCTTCAAGTTCCCTTCAGCTGAAGGCAAGGTGTGTCTCCTCAAGAAGGCTTTATATGGTCTCAAACAATCTCTAAAAGCATGATTTGAGAGGTTCAGGCAGGCTATTCTGAAAAATGGATACTCTCAAAGTCAAGCTGACCATACCTTATTTACTCGGCGTGGTAATGGTACCATTACAGCCCTTATAGTCTATGTTGATGACATTATTGTGACTGGTAATGACAGTGTTGAGTTAGCTAGATTGAAGTCCTACTTGGCTCAACAGTTTGAGAATAAAGATTTGGGTCCCTTGAGGTATTTTTTGGGAATTGAAGTGTCACGGTCCAAGAAAGGCATCAACATATGTTAAAGGAAGTTTGTTCTTGACTTGTTAAAAGAGACAGGGATGTTGGGCTGCAAACCAGCGAGCTCTTTTATTGAGCAAAATCACAAACTAGGAGAAGATTGTGGACCCCCTCTTGTTGATGCAGGGAAGTACCAGAGATTACTGGGGAAACTCATCTACCTGTCTATGACTCGCCCAGATATTTCTTATGCAGTGGGAGTTGTGAGTCAGTTTATGCATGCCCCCAAGAGTGGGCACTTGGATGCTGTATACCGTATACCTAGATACTTGAAGTCCTCCCCAGGGAATGGACTATTGTATGCCAGGCATGATCACCTGAGGATAGAGGGCTTTACTGAGATCCGATTGGGTGGATCCATCTCGCAGACGAAGATCTACTTCGGTTATTGCACATTTGTTGGTGGTAATATGGTTACATGGAGAAGCAAGAAACAACTTGTTGTAGCTAGATCCAGTCAGAGAGCGAGAATTTAGGGCAATGGCACATGGAGTTTGTGAACTTATATGGCTGAAGCGATTAGTTCAAGAGTTAGGGTTTGCTGCAAATGATCCTATGCGGCTCTATTGTGACAACAAGGCAGCTATAAGCATTGTTCATAATCCGGTACAACACGATAGAACTAAGCACATCGAAGTGGACCGGCATTTCATCAAGGAGAAAATAGACTCCCGCTGTATTTGCATTCCTTTTTTGAAGACAGGTGATCAATTGGCAGACATCTTTACCAAGGGGCTTTCTTCTCTCCAGTTTAGTACCCTATTATGCAAGCTGGGAATGCATGATATTTATTCTCCAGCTTGAGGGGGAGTGTTAGAGTTTATATGTTGTAAGGGTATTTTAGGGACTAGTTAGTTTACTAGTTGCCTTATGTTGTAATTCTCTTTTTTCCCATTTACCTCCCTAGGGAGGAGTATGTAATTTGTTCTATTCTCACCCTAGGGAGGAGTATGTAATTTGTTCTATTCTCATTAGTGAAGTAATATAGGTGTGTGAGAGACATTCTCTCTAACACAACTTTTCCACCGAATTCTCTTCCTCTCCATTTCTTCATCTTCTTCTTCTCTTCTTCTTCTTCTTCTTTTTTACCTTACATCCATTACCTAAATCTCAACTGCTATTGTGGTGACAGGGAATGATGGTGATGAGATCAACAAGTTGAAGACTTTCCTTGGCCGTGGATTTGAAATAAAGGATCTTGGAAAGCTGAAGTACTTTCTAGGGATAGAGGTTGCACGATCTTCAAAGGGCATCTTTCTTTCTCAAAGGAAGTATATCCTAGATCTATTATCTGAGACCGGGATGTTAGGATGTCACCCTGCCGATACACCTATGGAGGCTACTACAAGACTCAAGGAAAAAGAGGGTGAACCGGTTGGCAAAGGTCGTTACCAGCGGCTGGTAGGGAAACTTATTTACCTCTCTCACACACTGCCAGACATAGCCATTGCCATGAGTTTGGTAAGTCAGCTCATGCATGATCCTTATTCCTCTTATATGGATGTTCTTCGTATTCCTCGTTATTTGAAGTCAGCTCCTGGAAAAGGAATTCTCTTATCTCCTCATGACCATCTACGTGTTGAAGCGTATACTGATGCTGATTGGGCTGGATCTTCTGATTGAGTGTCCATATCTGGTTATTGCTCCTTTGTAGGTGGAAATCTTGTCATTTGGTGTAGCAAGAAACAAAACATGGTAGCAAGGTCCAGTACTGAAGTAGAATTTCGTTCTATGGCACAAGGCATTTGTGAGCTGTTATTGCTTAGAGGTTTTTTACAAGATCTTGGTGTTCCTGTCTGTCTCCCTATAATGTTATATTGTGACAACAAGGCTGCCATTAGCAGTGCTCACAATCCGGTTCAGCATGATCGTACCAAGCATGTGGAGGTTGATAGGCATTTCATCAAAGAGAAGCTGGAAGAAGGACTGATTTGTGTTCCTTTTGTAAGGTCTGCTGATCAACTGGCTGATGTGTTCACTAAAGGGTTGAGTGGGAAAGTCTTTCATCCTATTTTAGTCAAGTTGGGCATGTTTGATATTTATGCTCCAACTTGAGGGGGAGTGTTAGAATAAGTGGGAGTATTTTGAGGAAGGGTAGAATTGTAATTAGGGCTGTGACACTGTTCACGTGAACAGTATTGATGAACAATGTTGGGTCAATTCTATAATTTTTCTCTCCCCTCTTCTATTGTAAATAAAGGGGTTTGGATGTTCATTAAAACATCCAAGCGTTGAGCTCTATTCTTTGTTGTTAACATAAATAAAATATAATGAGCACCCAAAA